>NC_084801.1:79006769-79309000 GCF_963169125.1 Humulus lupulus
ATCCAAACTAGGGCTCGTCCTCGTCATCGCAGTCCGCCTGATGTCGAGTGGTACACTCCTCCAGCCAGTTCGATGACCCCTCGGATGGTCGCGAACTGCTTCAGAAAATACCCCCTAACGGGGGTAACCATTACACGTCCTACTGCGGAGCAGAGGGCTAACCGTCCAGGAGGGGCAAACAGCGCCTGGTCCCGGTATCACATTGAAGCGGGGGCTTATCTCCCTCTTCATCCTTTCTTTGTGGGGGTGGCCAATTATTTCGGCGTCGCTCCCTTTCAAATAACCCCTAATGGATATAGGACGTTGGCTGCACTCTATGTCCTGTACAAACTTAACAAATGGCCAGAACCTTCACCTCATGAGGTTAATTACCTCTTTGACCTTAAGTCCAATCCCCAACACAACGGGACGGGCTTTTTTCACTTCTGCCATCAGGAAACTGGCCGGACGTTTTTGAGTGGCACCACCCACATATCAAACGTGGGACATTACAACAAGGAGTACTTCTTTACTCTGGATATATCCAGCAACAACTTGGCTTTCGCGAGAGGAGGTACAATTTTGTCTTTGCCTTGGTCGATACTTTATCATAGAGTATTTCCTTTCGTCATTTCTCAAACTTGACTTGCTTTTCAGGCCCCTGGTTGCGCCCGACCCCAACACCAGATATGGTGTCGAGGTCTGACGCTCTGGCCAAGATGTCTGCCGCTACCAAATGTGTCAAGACCTTGACACAAGAAAAGAATTTGAGGTCGTCTGGCCTTCTGGCTCCTCGCCATGACAATAGAGGGTCCGAAACGGACGAACCCACTGCTGGGGGGGTTCCCGAGCAGCAATTTCCTGTGCCTTCTCCAAGGAGGAGGCCAACAGGAGTTACGATCAGGGAACCCACGGGCAGCCCTTCTGCAGAAAGGCCTTCTGCTCCCCAAGGCAAGGGGAAAGAAAAGGCCAAAGAACCAGTTGTTGACTTGGAAGAGTCTTTTGATGACAATGGTAACGTTATTTTGCTTTTAAATGGTCTGCCAATCCCCTGTCACATGTTTGACGGGGATGGCAACTTTACATATGCTCCAAATCTAGGGCCAAACTTCTTCATGCCAGAAAATGAGTATATGATTAATAGAGTCAATAGTATAGCGACCAGTAGTTGTAGCTCGGGTATTCACTTTATTATCTTCTTTCTGTTGTATTACTTTTTTCCACCTTTTTCTTCCCTTAATAACCTCTCATGTTTATTTTCATGCAGATATGTCGACTCCCATTATCTTTGACATGTACCAGGCCGAAGAGGAAGAGGAAGTCCCTCAACTTCAACGGAGGTCAAAGAAACGAACTGGTGAAACCAGTCGAGGCCCTTCAGCCAAGAAGAGTCGACCAGAAGACCCTCCTCAGGGCACTCCAACCGGGCAAAGTCCTGCGCCAACTGGGCGAACTCCTACCCCTCCTCCAGCTCCTTCTGAACAGCAAAACACCCCTGCTCGGTCCAATCCTCCACCTGCGCCTGCTAGGGAGCATCTTTCTCGCGAAGAGGCTCATGAGGCCAGGCTCGTGAGCCATACCATTCGATCCGCTAAGGATCGAATTGAACGGATTGGCAGAGGTGAGAGTGTTGGGGCTGCCATGATCCAAGCTGTAGAGCTACCAGTCGATCAGATCCTGAACAGGACTCTGAACGAGATCTCCAGCGTAAGTATTTCTTTGTTTCTCGAGTCTTTGTTTTTTTAGTTCTCGCGATGAGTCTTGACTTCTTTTTGTTTCGTTTACAGGCCTTACTTTCTGCCATTACTGCTCGTACCCGAGCCCTGGCCTACTTTGAGCAGATTGAGGCTAAAGTTCTCGAGAAACATCAGGTGAAGGCGGCTGAGGAGCTTTCGGCTGCTGAAGCCAAACATGCTAAGGAGTTGGGGACGGTGGTCCAAGAGCAGGATGCAGCGGTGACCAAACTGTCTGCGGCTGAAGCTGCTAAAGATGCAGCGGTTAAGCTAAGGGAAGAGTACCGGTCGTACAATAAAACTCATCTCCGCGAGATCAAGCATCTGGAGGGGGTAGTCAAGTCTAAGGACGAGACTATTGCCACTCTCGAGGGCAAGGTGCAGCAGTCGGAGCTTGACAACTCCAAGAATCTGGAAAAGTATAAGAGGGCGACACTCCGATGTTTCTATAACTTTTGGAAACATAATAAGGGTGCTGACTTTAGCTACCTTTCAGAGGAGGTCAGAGTTGCGGAGTTGGCTCGGTGCGCTGCTCTACTGGCTGAAGAGGAGGCGAGAGCTGCGACTCCTGCAACCCCAAGCGTCGTTGGTTTGGACGAAGAAACCATCGAGGAAGAGACTGACCAGGTTGTTGCCCAGGATCCTCCTGCCCCCCATGCCTCTTAATTTATTTAGCTGTTCTTCTTTCTTTTTAAACACGCGACCCACGGGTCGCAATGTAAAGACAATAATTTCTTTTTAAACTTTGCTGCACGGGCAGTAAATCTTTTTGTTTGAACAATTACATCCAAGCAGCAATGCTTGCGGTGTAAAAGCTTAACTCTTGGTGTTATAATATTTTTACTTATTATAACGTTTGTTCGTATGACCGAACTTAGCATAGTACTTTGGCATCATATATTTTGAAAAAATACTCTAAGTACTTGAAGCATGCTTTCACTCATTTTGTTCATGTGTTTACATACCTTGAGAGTATGCTTTGCTATCGATGTGCCTTATATGCCCCCCAAGTGATCGAGGAGCTCTTAGGTCCTTGGTCACTTGCCTTGACCATGGCCTGTTCGAACATTACTGTTTGCGCGGAAAAATGATACATGTAATACAGCAAAACAACACACGTAATGAACAAATACTTGTAAATGTAAATTCACAAAGTTTGGCAAGAACGACTGGCTGAGCACAGTCCCTTATAATTTAGTATTAAAAATGGACTAATCATGTCTTTACGAATGATTCTGAAACAGAATCTTACATATACGAGCAGTTAGCCATACACCGTGGCTAACCCTCTTTGCAAAACTTGTAAAAATTAATGGGGAAAATTTGAACAAGCCAGTCCTTTAAGAAGGGTTGTTTATTGATAATACTTGCGCAGGTGTTCTCCATTCCAGTAACGTGGAATGAGATCTCCGTTTAAGCGGGCAAGTTTGTAGGTGCCTGGGTGAAGGACTTCTTCAATCTGGTAAGGTCCTTCCCAGTTAGGTCCGAGCACGCCGGCAGTGGGGTCGCGGGTATTCAAGAAGACTCGTCGTAACACCAAGTCTCCGACGTTGAATCTTCTTTCTTTAACTTTGGAGTTAAAGTACCGGGCGACTTTTTGTTGATAAGCAGCAACTCGGAGTTGAGACTTTTCTCGTATCTCATCAATTGAGTCTAAGGACTCCAGTATTAGCTGGCTATTTTTCTCTTGATCATACGTTAAACGCCGATGTGAGGGGGGATCTATCTCGACGGGTATCATGGCCTCATACCCAAATGCTAAGGAAAATGGGGTACGCCCTGTGGCTGTTCGATGAGATGTTCTATATGACCAGAGGACTTGCGGTAGTTGTTCTGGCCATGCTCCTTTCGCTTCTTCAAGTCTTTTCTTCAGGGTGTCTTTGAGGGTTTTGTTTACAGCTTCGACTTGCCCATTCGCTTGGGGGTGTGCGACTGAAGAAAAGCTTTTGATTACCCCATGCCTTTCGCAGAAATCGGTGAACAGGTCGCTGTCAAATTGGGTTCCGTTGTCTGAAACTATCTTTCTGGGCAAACCATACCGACACACAATGTTCTTGATGACAAAGTCGAGAACTTTCTTGGTCGTTATGGTTGCGAGTGGTTCAGCTTCGACCCATTTTGTAAAGTAATCGACTGCCACAACTGCGTACTTTACTCCTCCTTTTCCTGTCGGTAGTGATCCTATTAAATCTATTCCCCATATTGCGAAAGGCCACGGGCTTTGCATCTGCTTTAGCTCATTTGGAGCTGCTCGTGGGATTTTGGAGAACCTCTGACATTTATCACACCTTTGTACGTACTCCATTTAATCCTCGTTCATCGTTGGCCAAAAATAGCCCTGTCGAAGAATTTTTTTCGCCAAACTCTGCCCCCCAGCGTGATCTCCGCAGAAGCCTTCATGCACCTCTTTCATGAGTTCCTTAGCTTTTTCTGATGTAATGCACCTGAGCAGTGGCATTGAATATCCTCTTCGGTACATAACACCGTCGAGCAGTATGTACCTAGCAGCTTGTCTTTGCAGAGTTCTGGCTTTGTTTCTATCTACTGGCAATGTCCCATTTGTTAGATACTCCAGGTAAGGTGCCATCCATGTATCTTCTACTCGAATTTCCATGCTGGCTTCGGCTGCATCAATGCTTGGTTCACTTAATCTCTCTACTGGGACTATGTTTAAGGTGTCAGCATCTTTGGCACTTGCAAGTTTGGCCAAGGCGTCTGCATTCGAATTTTGGTCTCGCGGAATTTGCTGGAGGGTGTATTTTGTAAACTGTGCTAGCAAATCTTTTGTTTTATTAAGGTAGGCCATCATTTTTAACCCTCGCGCTTGATATTCTCCCAGGACTTGATTCACGACCAGCTGAGAGTCGCTGAAAATATCGAGCGCTTTTATGTTCATCTCCCTGGCCATTTTCAGTCCAGCGAGGAGTGCTTCGTATTCCGCTTCATTGTTTGACGCTGCGAAATCAAACCTGATTGCGCAGTGAAATCGATGCCCTTCGGGCATTATCAATATCACTCCCGCTCCAGCGTGAGATTCATTAGATGATCCATCTGTGAATAGTTTCCACGAAGGAGTCTTGTCTTGAGGCATGGGCGCCTCAGGTTTCTCGCACAACTCGTTTCTGGGGAGTTCGGTGAACTCCGCAATAAAATCGGCTAAGGCTTGCCCTTTTATTGCTGCTCGCGGTGAATAAGTCACGTCAAACTGTCCCAATTCGACCGCCCATTTTAACAGTCGTCCAGCCGCCTCAGGTTTTTGGAGGACCTGCCGAAGGGGCTGGTCGGTCAAAACCGTGATAGGATGGGCTTGGAAGTACGGTCGCAACTTTCGGGAAGCTAGAATTAGGCAATACGCTAATCTTTCGATCGGTGGGTATTTTAATTCTGCACCGATCAGCCTTTTGCTGACGTTGTAAACAGCTTTCTGCACGCCTTCTTCTTCCCGTATCAGTACCGCACTAGCAGCAACTTCGGTAATCGCCAGATAAATATACAAAGTCTCTCCTTCCATTGGTTTTGATAGGACAGGAGGTTGCGACATATGAGCCTTTATTGTCTGGAATGCTTGCTCGCAATCTTCCGTCCATTCAAACTTTTTATTTCCCCTAAGTAGATTGAAGAATGGAACGCACTTGTCAGTTGATTTTGAGATGAATCTACTAAGGGCAGCTATCCTTCCGGTCAGGCTTTGGACATCCTTGATCTTTTCTGGCGACTTCATATCGATCAGGGCTTTTATCTTGTCGGGGTTGGCCTCGATTCCCCTTGAATTCACTATAAATCCCAAAAACTTTCCTGACCCGACTCCGAAGGAACATTTGAGGGGATTCAATTTCATATGGTACTTGTTTAACACATCAAAGCACCTTTGCAAATCCTTCACATGTCCTTCAGCCTTCTTGGACTTTACCAGCATGTCATCCACATATACTTCCATGCTTACTCCGATCAGCTCCTTGAACATGTGGTTGACCAATCGTTGGTAAGTTGCACCTGCGTTCTTCAGTCCAAAGGGCATTACTTTGTAACAATATAAGCCTGTATCGGTCCGAAAGCTGGTATGATCCTCATCAGGGGGATGCATGCTGATCTGATTGTAGCCTGAATACGCATCCATGAACGAAAGGGTCTCATGCCCAGCGGTTGCATCGACTAGCTGGTCGATCCTCGGGAGTGGGAAGCAGTCTTTTGGGCAGGCCTTATTAAGGTCTGTAAAATCCACACAGGTCCGCCATTTGTCGTTAGGCTTGGGGACCAACACCGGATTGGAGACCCATGATGGATAAAATGCCACCCTGATGAACCCATTTTCTTTAAGTCTTTCGACTTCTTCTTTCAAGGCTCTTGATCTGTCTTTATCGAGCAGCCTTCTTTTTTGTTGCACCGGTGGAAAGACTTTGTTTATGTTCAGGACATGGCTGATCACCGCAGGGTCTATTCCGACCATGTCTTTATGTGACCAGGCGAAAACTCCCTGGTTCTCTTGCAAGAATTCCACCAGCGCCTGTTTCGCGGTAGGTTCTAAATTCTTCCCAATCCTTACGATTCGAGTCGGGTCTTTTTCATCGAGATGGACCTCCTCCAGGTCCTCGACGGGTCCAACATTTTCTTCAAAATCCCCAAAGCGAGGATCCAAATCTATATCCTCACTTTGGGCAACACCCTATTTGGTGACTTTTCCACCTGATTGGGTTTGTCTGTCTTCCGTCATCTGGAATCGTTCTGGGGTAGCGCTCCTCGATGCTCCACTTTTTGCCTTTGTGATCGAGGCGTTATAGCACTCCCTGGCTTCCCTTTGGTTTCCCAAAACGCATCCTACCCCTGCGTCCGTTGGGAATTTCATGGCTAGATGCCACATGGAGATGATGGCCCTCAGTTCAACCAGTATGGGTCTTCCAATAACGGCGTTATACGCTGAAGGACAATCGACTACTACAAAAGTGGCGAGTAATGTCCTTGAGGCAGGCACTGTACCCGTTGTTACTGGGAGTTTAATCATTCCGGCTGGTGCGAGTCCTTCTCCAGAGAAGCCGTATATGGTTTGATTGCAGGGCTCCAAGTCCTTCACGGACAGCTTCATGCGTTCCAGCATTGATTTATAGAGGATGTTCACTGAACTTCCTGTATCGACTAGTATTCTTTTTACCATCATATTGGCCATTTGGATATCCACGACCAGCGGATCGGAATGTGGGAACCGGACGTGTTGGGCATCGCCCTCAGAGAAGGTTATCCCGCACTCCTCTGAGCGGGCCTTTTTCGGCGCTCGGTCCTCCACAGTCATCATCTCGATGTCCTGGTCGTGGCGCAGAGTTTGAGCATATCGTTCTCTAGCCTTTCCGCTATTTCCAGCGAGGTGTGGGCCTCCGCAGATGGTTAAAAGTGTTCCGGCTACGGGGGCAGGCTGTAATGGTGGCGAGCGTTGGCGTGTGGACGTCTACTCGTTGCCACCTGGAGCTTCTCGTTGGGAAGTTCCCGAGGCCCGTACGTACCTTCTCAAGTGTCCTTGTCTAATGAGGAACTCGATTTCATCTTTTAGCTGGTTGCATTCATTAGTGTCATGTCCATAGTCGTTATGATAACGACAGAATTTGGTAGTGTCTCTTTGCGAAATGTCTTTTCGAATGGGCCCAGGCTTCTTGTAGGGCACACTAGAGCTTGTGGCCTGGTAAACCTCTCCTCGAGACTCAACGAGGGCAGTGTAGTTAGTGAACCTAGGTTCATAACGATTACCCTTGGCTCGTTTATTGTCGGAGGTGGAAGGCTCATTGTGTTGCCGTTTCCCACCATTCTTGCCATTACCGTTGCTGTTTCCGTTGCCCTTGCCGTTGCCATTTGGTTTGGTGCCATTGGCAGCTTTGGCGGGTTCGGCAGCCTTCTTGCCCTTGTTCGAGGATTTTCCATCATCGGCAATGGCTTCTTCGAGTTTGATATACCGATCAGCTCGGTCTAAGAATTCCTGGGTGGTTCTGACCCCATCCTTACGAAGACTTTTCCATAGGGGCGAACGGCGCCTCACTCCCGCGGTTATAGCCATCATTTTTCCTTCGTCCCCGACTGTCTTTGCTCCGGCTGCCGCTCGCATAAAGCGCTGGATGTAATCTTTTAGTGATTCTCCATCTTGCTGGCGGATCTCAACCAGTTGGTTTGCTTCGGTCGGGTGGACACGACCTGCGTAGAACTGTCCGTAGAACTCCCTTACGAACATTTCCCAGGAAACTATGCTTGCAGGTGGGAACTTAAAGAACCATTCCTGCGCGGCTTCAGAAAGTGTTGCAGGAAAGATCCTGCACCGAGCGTCTTCGGACACCTTCTGAATGTCCATCTGGATTTCAAACTTATTCACATGCGAGACGGGATCTCCGTATCCATCAAAGTTCGGGAGCGCGGGCATCTTTAACTTGCTGGGAGTCTCTGCGTTGGCTATTCTTTGGATAAATGGAGTGCCTTTTCTTCTATCGTGGTCAATATAAGAGGTTCTTCCTCCGACCAATTGTTGCACAGCCTGATTTAGTGCGTCTATCTGGGCTTGCAAGGCAGTAGGAATAGCTACGGTCTCTGCTGCTGGGGGGATGTTCTCACCATGCTTCTCTCGACGATCATTGAGTATGTCTCTTAGATCTTCCTCTCTTCTCTGTTGCTCGCTACCTCCGAGCCGGTTGAAGACATTATTTTGCCGGGGTTGCCCCCCAGCATCTTGTCTATTTGGCTGATCATCTTGAGGTATTTGGCTCCTGCTCTTACCTTTATTTCCGTTCCTCCCATCAGCATTGTTCTTGCCTTAGTCAGCCTCGTTGTAGCCGTGGCCATCTTTGAACTTTGACTGGCTATGGTAAGACTGGTTGTTCCCTCTATTCCTGTCTCTGGCAGAAACACCCCGAGCGTTAGGGGGTGGCCTGCGCTGGTCGCGATGTCCCCGTGCATTATCATGCTGTTGGGATCCACGGACCGCAGAGCCTAACTCCGAGTCTCTCCTGTTACCAGGAGGGTAGTGACCCCTGTTCGCTTGGTGTGGCCCATCATTCTCGCGGTGTCTAGGACTACGAGGCTGTCGCTCGGCCCTATTCTGCCTTTGCTGCGGGGGATTACCTCGAGCAGCGTGGGATGGTGGATCTGCCTCGGGGTCCAGTGGGACGTCGTCATGGGGCATCTGGGGATGTTCAGGCCTTTGTGGACTTGAAGGATGGACCGGTGGGCTAGGATTGGGACCTCCCTGGGGTGGCCCAGTTTCAGGTTGATTAGGCTGCGAGGCAGGCGCGGCCTGATTTCTGGCCAACAGCAAGGCCGCTTCAAGGGCCGCCATGGCCTCAGTCTGGCGGCGATCAACCTCCGCTTGTCTCTCGCTTAACTCCGCCCTCTGACGATCAAGTTCCTGCTGCTGCCTTGCCATAGCTTCTGCGGCAGTCTCTTGATTGGCTCTCAGACTAGCCAGCTCTTCCTGCAACGTGCCCAAGGTGCTCCTCAAAGTCGCATCGTCCATTTCCTCCTCTTCAAAATCTAGTTGCGGTTCATCTTCCGCCATGCTTGCAGGGGGAGGAGGAGGTGGCGGATTCGACGGTGCAGCGGCGGTGGTCTGAGCAGCTTTCTTCTGTGCTTTCGCCATTAGTTTTATCAACAATGTTGAGTCGCCCTCTCAATGAAAGCACCAGAATGTTGACCCTCGATTTAGCCAACTGACACGGAGTCAAAATATGAATGATATAGACGAATATGTATAGATAATAACGTAATGACAAAAGTAAAGAAAACACAGTAATTTATAGTGGTTCGGCCCCAGAATCTGGTAATGACCTACGTCCACTTAGAATGATATTGATATGGGAACAAAAGTGTGATCAGAGAGCTTGGGCTCAATGAGTTTCAACACTCCTCCTCAACAATACTAGTTTTCACAGATAATTTCTATATTTCTATGATTTTCGGGTTGCCCAAAAGGTCTCTTCCCATGAGCCATCTCCTGCTTTTTATAGGCTCATGGAGGGTTGCCCAATATTGTTACAGATATTATCCCCTGAATCATGGGATATTCAGAGGATTGCATGAAATAAATTCGGGATACATAAGATCTTTCCATAAATGTTGCTTTGCCAGCGGAACCACCGACCAGTCTGGTCGTGGTAAAAACAGGTCTGTCCTGCTTCTGGCGTGTCTCCTGGTCGATACTCTGGCAGACGCTCCAGGTGTCAGCCACGTGTCAAGAGTTTATTTGCCACGTCACAAATGCTAATTTATTGGATAACAAAATGATTATGTGATTAGGAATGCATGTTTAGGTGAATTAAATATGCTTGTGGGCCCATTTTGGTTAATAGAGGCATAATTATAATTTGTGCCCGTTCAGGGCATAAATGTAAATTATGTGTGTTGTGCTTGATACCACAAGATTGTGGTGATATGTAGCGTCCCAAATTTGCTAATAAGGCTTAGTGCCTTGATTAGTGTGTCGGGAGGGCAATAACTGATTTAATTATGTTATTACGTGGATTAAATGATTATGTGATTAGAAATGCATGTGTTGGGTGAATTTAATATCCATGTAGGCCCATTTTGGTTAATAGGGGCATATTTGTAATTTTTTCCCATTGAGGGCATAAATGTAAATTATGTGTATTGTGCTTGAGACCACGAGATTGGGGAGATTTATTTGCGATGTGTGATCCAAGACGGTCCTAGGGAGCAGAATAGCGAAATAGTCATAACGGGGTCGAATACCCGGCTCAGGGCGAGCCTAGGGGTATTTTGGGAATATAGCATATGTTCGGGGTTACTGGGTAATGGGTAGTCATTTAGCGGTTATTTGGGTATGTCGAGGTTGAATGGGGTTATATAGGAATACTCGAGGCATTAGCAGGAATGAGGAAAATGACGGGATTACCCTTGGTGGCATTAACAGACTAAGGATATACGTAGGGGCATCTTGGATATTTTGCATCTGAGATAGCCTTAAGTTAATTAGGATTCTAGAAGTAAGGAGAAACTAAAAAACAGAACAACGCCAACTCAGCTCTCCCTCTTTCTCTCTCGCTCTCGTGTACCTCTCTTTCTCTCTTTGGTGCCCTTGAAGCATTGGCGAATTCTTGAGGATTTGGCTAAAAATTGAAGTTAGGGGCTTGGGGAAAACAAGCGAAAGGTGTTGGGGAGTTGGCTCAAGGTCAAAATAATCACAGAGCAAGATTTCTTTATAAATTCCTCTTTACTTTTAGTGTTTTGAGGTTTTATTGAACTCAAGTGATTGAGTTAAGTGGTATAGTTTTTTGGGTTAATGTACTGTACTGGGCATAGTGGAAGTGTTTTGGGTCTTAATTATGGCTTTAGACTATGTTTTTATTGAATTTCAAGAGGTTTGGGATTATGAAAATGCATGGATTTATGGGGTTTGGGGCTCGAGCCACGACCCTATTCTTCAGGCGCCACAGCCCGAATAACTCAAAGGGTTTGGAGCCTCAGATTTTTGCCCAGGTGTCACAGCGCAGGCTGAGGCATACCACGGCCCGTGTCACCTTTACAAGAGCCCAAGGCACTTTAACTTGCAGCAAACCGTGGCACTAGGAGGTGGGTGTGGGTCAAATTAGGGAAAGTGACCAAAATAGGGTAGAGTAGGGCATGGACCGATTATCTGTGTTGAATGCTTTATGTGAATGTTTATGACTTGTTGTGCAATGTTTGTATGATTGTGAATGAACGGCGAAGCCTGGGAACGACAAAGGTCAGGAATGGCGATGGCCGAGAACAGGTAAGGCATAGAACAACAAAGGTCAGGAATGACAAAGGCATGTTGAATGCAGGGCGCTAGGGCGAGACCCTCCAAGGGTGTTGTATCCACCCGCCCGGTGAAGATTGAAAACCCAGTGCGTGGTAATGCACCTTGGTTAGGATAGGCCGCTATATGTCTAATTTCTTGTCTATTTAAGCTGTATTTTATTGAATTGAATTGTGATAGGCTATGTGTTGAGTTTTCTTGCTGGGCCACGGCTCACGGGTGCTCTATGGTGCAGGTAAGGGCAAGGGAAATGTCAACCAACCATGAGTTATAGAGCGTGGAGCAGTGTGTACATGATCGACCTACCTGGCTGCCATGGTCGGGGTTGTTTAGAGAAATTCACTTTAAATGATTGGTTTTGTTGCTTAGGTCAACTATATTGTAACTTTTGAATTGTAACACTTTTTTGAAAAAGTGTTTTGGGATCCCAATGTATAACTTTTGTGAATTTTAATAAATGTCAAAAGCTTTTATAATTAATGTTATCAAGCGAGTCTTTATTTATATTTTATCACACTTTTCAACCTAAAACCTCAAATAGCGCGCTAATGGCACATTTATAAATCACATGGTAACAACTCTAAGGTAGTAGGGTGTTACAACTTGGTATCAGAGCGTTCCAAGGTTTATGGTTCCTAGAGATCGACCAAACATGTATGGTCGATGCCAGAGATAAGCTCGACTAAAGGTTGGTTGGTATTAAATGGCTATCTGTTTAATTGCTTGTTTGAGTTTCCCAATTTTCTTGAATGTTATAGATAGAGCATGATGAATATGTTTGTGCGTATGCATGATGGCAGGGCACGATCCCTTGATTGCCATGTGCTTATGCAATGTGATCGATGTGTTCATTTGTTGTTTGTATTTGATTAATGGGACTGGGAGGTGGGTTTTTTGGGTGTTGTTATCATGCATGATGTGCTGTGTCATTGATTACAGGCATATTGAAGTTATGCCTCGATGATCGATTAGACTCCGCGGCAATGTGGTGGAAGATGACAACTAGGGTTAGGACCTTCTACCTGCCCCAACGAACTGGCAACAGTTGTTTGCCGAAATGGATGCAAGTCTTCAGGGAATGGAGGATGAGCTCTGAGAGTTGAGGTAGCACGCTCCTCCTCAGGATGTTGGGTTACAGATTCCGTAGTCTGTGGCACCAGTGCCAGCCCAACCTATGATGGAGAATAGGTTGGATCCCTTGTATGGGGTGTTCAGGAAGAAACACCCTACAACCTTTGACGACGGTCTAGACCCACTGTGGGCAGAATAGTGGATGAATATGATTTCTTCCATCCTGGAAGGGAGCGAGAGAGTAGCCTACGCCAGTTCTATGTGAGAGAAGACGCTCACATCTGGTGGGAAGTTGTGTCCAAGAAGAGGGATGTGGCAGTTATGACCTGGGAAGAATTCAGAGATGTGTTCAACGAGAAATATTATAATGTTGCAGTCCGAGCTACAAAGGTGGACGAGTTTATTTACCTGACTCAGAATTGAATGACTATTACGAAATATGCACTAAAGTTTGACCGGTTGGCGAAGTTCACACCGAACTTGGTGCCTACTAATATGGCGCGGAGGGATTGATTTGTATCGGGATTGAATATCATGATTGCGTGAGATGTCAAGATAACATTAGATCCGAGGACTACCACCTATGCTCAGGTAGTGGAGACGGCCCTCACATATGAGGGGGCTAAAGATCAGATGTGTAGAGAGGGCATCGCAAGTCGTGATGCTTTGAGGAAGGTGCCTCTTTTCACTGGTTCTAGCTAGAGTAGTTGCCCCAATGAGATGAAGAGAAAGACCCTAGATTCTTTTATTACTACTTGTTAGATAGGAGGACACGGGGTGATTTCAGTGGCCATCAGGGCAAGGGAGAAAACTGGAGGAGCTTCCCAGAGTGTCCACGATGCAGACAGTGACATATGGGGAAGTACAAAGTCAGAGCATGCTTCACTTGTGGGAGTGTCAATCACCTAAGGAAGGATTACCCACAAGCCAAGAAGAAAAAACGGAAGAACAATGGCAGCCTTACTCTAGCCAGAGTATTTCCCTTGACCCAAGCTGAGGCTGAAGCAAGTTCCTCAATTGTAACAGGTGACATTTCTAGTTTTGGTTTGTCATTTAATACATTGATTTATTCAGGAGCTACTCATTCGTTTGTATCTGCTAGAGTGATATATTGCTTGTGTAGACCTTGTGATGTGTATGCTAGGGGATTCAGGACTATGTTTCAAACAGGGGAACTGGTAGTCTCTAGGAGATGGGTTAGGACATCACCCATAGAGATAGACCGTAAGGAGTTATTGGTGGATCTAATTGAGCTAGCAATGGATGACCTAGATATAATTCTAGGGATGGATTGATTATAAAAGTACGAGGCAATGATAGATTTCAAGCAAAGAATGGTGACCTTTGAACTGGAAGGATAGGTACCCTATGTATTTGTGGGGACAGTGAGTGGGCCACGAGTACCTATGATCTCTGCACTGAAGGCTTGAGACCTAATGCAAGAAGCTTGCATAGGATTCCTAGAAAACATTGTAACGCCCTCGGTCACCATGACCGTTACACTATGTGTTTAAAGTAGTGCAAGACTTGCTATTCAAGTCGTTTAGTTGAAAGCGTGCTTCTAAAGTCATAAACAGGTTAGGGTTAAAAGATTTTGGACATAAGCGGATAATTTTCATTTAAATAAATGTTTAGTACATGGGATCCCAAAAAAAAAAAACAGGGTTAAAGGAAAAATTTACAACTATGCAAAGTCAAATACAAGCAAAGGCCACTCTAATGGAAAAAAATACATATTTTAGGTTTTCTATCCCTGTACAATCTCTTAGTCGTAGTGGACGAGCAGCTGACAATGCACACCTCACCCTAGAGCTCTCCAACCCATGGTTGGTCCACCTTACCCTTGCCTTTACCTGCACCATGTAGCACCCGTGAGCCAAGGCCCAGTAAGAAAACCATATAGCATAAACAATAATGACAATGAAACGACCCATAACGCAATTAACCAGGTTTTCACATGTTATGACACACACATAATCAGTGATGGCAATCAACAAATCACAAGCCATTCAGCCCAGCATTTAACAAGCCTTAAGCATCAGATTAGTAGTAGTGAACACATCAATACTCAACAGTTTATCATAAAAAAAAATCCAATACTTAGGGTCGATGCTCTTAGGCCGCACCCTCTATTTAACCTACTGACACCAGCTCACTTAAGCCGAGCTCAGTGGTAACCTAGCTGATCCCAGCTCTCAGTGGCTGATTCATGTCCTATGCACAAATATCAGCCCAGACACTCTGAGGCCGTCTATATCATGCTCTCATGGCATATCATAATCATAAAGCATTTGTATTCACTCATAGGGAATCTCAGTCCTAACACAGCCACACAAAAGGGTGCAGTTTTCTTACCTTTAATTCCGAGTGGAGTTGGCTTGGTGTGTCGCGACTTGCCCCCAAGTCAGAGAGCAAGCACCCTAAGCCAAAGAGGAGGTGGACCACGACTTCTAGTGAGTTGCGGCACGCCCCATGTGAAAGGCATCCTCAGGCAAAAATGGCTACACGTGCTACGGTGCCCCAAGGCTGGGTCGCGGCGCGCCCCCTTCGAACCCAGAAAATCTAGGTTTTGTCTTCTTCTTCCCAGCAAAGATCATCAAGAAACCAACCCATAATTTCCCTAGCCAACCTCCTTAATTCAACTCTAAACTAGCTACGAATTCAAGACTAAATTACACATTTTTAATTACCCAAACCTTAGCAACAATACCAAAATCACTGTCCCAATCCTTTAACTATTATCACCCCACAAACTCAGCCTAATTCATCATTCAATTTACACTTAAGAGCCTAGAATTATACCAAAACCAACCCAGCAAAAATCAGAGATTAAAACCAAGGTTCTTACCTCAAATTGTTGCCCAACTTTCTAGCAGGATCCTTGCACCAATTCAGCTTAATTCCTTGAATTCTCCTCTGTTTTCCCAACTTAAACTCCCAGCCAAGGCCTAACTGTTAGGAAACTTATACAGGACCTTTATTTATTTTCATGTAGATCTAATATTAAAAAGAGTAATATGAGATAACCTAGAACATGTTTCTAAAATTGAATTCAAAGAGAAACAAACATAAGAATGCTTACAATATACACAGCGGAATGAAAGAGTCCTTCCTTCAGTTTCTCTAATTCTTGTATCCTTTCTGTTTCTCTAATTGTACCGTTCTTCGAATTTCTTCACAGTCTTCCAATGTATCCATAGAATCACCTAGACTAGTGTGGGAAATTCTCAACGCATAAGATAGATACAGAGAGAAGAAGAGAAAATAACAAAGAGGCTTAGAAAAGAACTTGTGTTTAGAGAGAATCTAAAACTATCAGAAAACTAGTGATTAAACTTATATGTCGTCTCAGAAATCTAAATTGATGGCCTCTGTCTAAGCACTCATTTTATAGACTCAATTAGCTCATTTAGATCAATTAAAAAATCAATAAAATAATAACAAATTTGAAGCCCTAGGTCAAAATTATCATGGGCTGTAGGCTCGTGAAATTTCCCATTTGATTATAAGCCCATTGGACTTAAAATCAAGGCCTATATTATTTTCTATTGATTAAATTAATTAAATAATTATTTAAATCCTGTATCAAATTAATTATTTATAATTTGAACATTGATTTAAACTTATTTATTAATTTAGATACCAATTTATCTTACTTAATAAATCTGCCCTAATTTCTCTTTTCTTCTAAAAAATACATAACTCTATGAAACTATCCAAAATTGACCTGGTAAACTTTGATAAATCTAATTGATAATTAAATCAATTAATTGAGACTATCTAGATGATTTTATCCAAGGTACAATGGGGACCATGGGCCTATGAAATCAAGCTCCAATAAGTTATCATAAATCTAACAAATAAATTTACTAACTTATTAATTCCTCGTGACTCCACTATAGACTTGGAATTGCACTCTTCAATTCATAGAACGCTCTATAACAAATATAGATACACTATTAATTATCCATTGTTACAACCATAATTGAAACTCAATCCTCTATAGACGGTCTACAATGAGATGGGACTAAAATATCGTTTTACCCCTGATTGTATTTTATCCTTAAAACACTTTGTTTCTTGAAAATGATATTTCAATAAACTAATTTAATTACTGAAATGAGTTCTCTATCATTTAACACCTTGAACCAAACTAAAAGGAAACCATCGGTTCACTTTTTCATCAGAAGCTATAGATGTTCATGTCTATGATTAACACTCCCACTCAATTATACTACCGAGTTCCAAAGATGTAAGTATGGGCTAGTCTATAGGGTAAGCTAGTAACGAAGAAGTCAAAGAACTCAAATAATACAATCAGTTAGAATACTAACCACTCAAAATTGAGATTGAATTGACCTATGGTCAACTATATGATATGACTAGAATAGATAATAACAATATGTATACTTATCTTATCAACTGTTAATATCGGTCCTGTCTGATGTAACAAATACATCTGATCTTAACAAATAAATCCTGTGCACTGACTAATCTTAAGACTAACTTATTTTGAACATATAATCATATTTATATTCCACTGTGATTACGTCACTATAAATAAGATTATCTATATGCTCACGATTTAATAGAAGTTTATATTAAACAAATAATCATGAAAATAAAACATGTGAGCAAAGTGATAGACCAAGTCAAAAAATGATTTCTATTCTTTTATTGATAATAAATGAGATTACAAAGAATTTAAGTTTTAAGTAGGGCATAAAACCCCAACACTAACTTCTGCCCTTCATTTCCTTCGTTGGCTTCAAGGCAAAGTGAGAGTGAGAGAGAAATAGCAAACCGTGAGGGAGAAGGAGAGTATTCTAATGGTTTCCTTTAGCTTCTAGTTCTCTCTATTTTTTCTATGTCCTGAGTATATCACTTAAACAAAAGACCTTTATGCCCCTCCATGGTTTACTAATCCTCAATTAGTGACCAGGGATAGAATGGTCATTTTGCTCCCAATTTCCAACTAATTCCTCGAGTGTTCCTAATATCTACCAATTAATCCCATCATCCGATTAATTACCAATTATTTAATCAATGTATAATAATCCCTGATATATTGTATAAATTCCCAAAAATACCCAAGGCTCCCCCGAGCTGGGTATAAATCTTCACCATGACTATTTTTCCAATCCGCTCACTAAGAATGTCTCGAGCCATATACTACAAATATATCCACATAAAAATGTCGTCTCAACAATTTATCACATATACTCACATTTATGCCTTCAACAGGCCAAAATTACAAATATTCCATTAAAAGATAAACAGGGCCCACAAGAATATTTAATACTCATTAACATGCATTTCACATATCCACATAATCATATAATCATGCATGCCACATAATCATTTCTTAAACATTAAATCACACATATACCAATTATGCCCTCCCGACACACTAAACAAGGCCCTAAACCTTAATAATAATTTTGGGTTGTTACAAACATAGTGGATACCTCTAGGGTTGTTTCAGATGGACCAGATGAGACCAGACTAGTGTGTGAGTTTCCTGATCTATTCCCAACTGTGGATACTGAAAATTCTACACTAGTAAAAGACCCGCATCTCATGCCTAAGGTCCCTGGGAGGTCCAAAGAAACCATGTCTGAAATCCCTTTGATCCCCCAAAGGGATGCCCAAATCAACCTTGCTCCAAATGACCACTAAGCCTTGGACACCCACGAGCGCCCCAGACATCTCGCGGGACTAGTTGCCTTGCACCTCACGAATGCATACGGCGCCTCGCGGACTCATACAATGCCTCGCACCCATGTGGCGTCGCGGGTGCATATGGTGCTTCGCGCCCATGTGGCCTCGCAGGTGCATGATGGTCTCGCGCGCCCTTGATGTCCCACAACCGCCTCGCGCACGCCAGGCGTCTCGCGAGCCTTGCCGCCTCGCCCGCCCCAGGCGCCTCGCGATGCCTCTTCACCTTGCACCAGCTGTGTCACCTCGCGCGCTCAGGCGCCTCACGAGGCCATTGTCTCGCCTAGCCTCACCCCGCACATGCAGCTGCGTCCCTAAGGACCTCGCAGGAGACGCCCTCAACTTGCCCCGCGCACCAGACGCACCATGGGGTTCGCGAGAGATGCCCCCACCTCACCTCACATGCCCTAGGTGCCTCACGAGACCATTGTCTTGCCTTGCCTCGACCCGCGCATGTAGCCGCATCCCTAAGGTCCTCGCGAGAGACGCCCTCAACTTGCCCCCCGCACCAACAGCGCCATGGGCCTCACGAGAGATGCCCTCACCTCTCCTTGCACGCCCCAGGTGCCACGCGAGACCATTGTCTCGCCTCGCCTTGCCCCGCACATCCAGCCGCACCATGGGCCTCGCGAGAGATGCCCCCACCTCGCCTCGTCACATTCGCACCACTAAGGGTCGCATACGTAGTGGACCTTGTTGGAGGGGCCTTATCTCTCCCCTTAAGATAAGCGCTACCAACGGGGCACCACTCTTACTGCGGGTCTAACAAGAGGTAAGATCAAGGACCTCTCTAAAACACAATTAAGGACGAATTGGGGGAGCCTCATAGAAATTCACGCAAAGTTAGAAGAAGTACAGAGCACCCTAACAAACTGAGAGGAGCTAGAGCATGGACACAAGGCCCACGCTAGACAAGTAGTGGGAGTACTAGGAGAGGGGACATGGCCTGTATACTTATAACCAGATTTCAGAGTCGATACCACCACCAGCACCACTACGCCTGGTGCCACTCCTCTGACACTCCCTACAGAACCTAACCATGTACTGGAGCCACCCTGAGACCACTCTCCTAACAATGTACTTATGTACCATCTCGTCCCCTGGACCACAATGTATTAGGGGAAATTAGAGCCCACTATAAAGGGAACCCCACTTCCACATGGAAGGGGGTTGGAAAAACTACTGTAGCTTGAGACAACAAAGGAATACAAGTTCTTTTCCCCATTTTTCTTTTGCAACTATTTTCTAAATTTCTAAGTTTCTGATTATATAGTTGAAGTTCTTCATTGATAAGTTCGTTGACGAGTTCTCACCATCAATAGTTTGGCACCGTCTGTGGGAAGAATACGTGTCAAGCCACTGTTCTTCTGTCGATTGTGATAAGAAAGAAATTCCACGATGTTCTAAACGACTGAGAGAGCCACGAGAAGTGGAGGTCCACCTTGACAAAGATTAGCTGAAAGCCTCTTTTAAGTATCCTCCTCCACCCACAAACGTGGAGGCCCCAAAGGAGCCTGAGGTTCATGGAGATGAAAGGGAAGCCACATCCCTGGCAGTCCCACCTGAGGAGGATCGTCTAAGGCCAACGGTTGCCCCAGCAAGGGATGTCGGTAAGTTCCTACCTCCAAGGCCGCCGCAGGTGCCAAACTCTAGCCGGCAGGATCCAGGCTCGTCGATGCGCAGACCAGACAAGCATCCCCAGGTCCATTCCGTGAGCTCGAGTTCTAGGTCTCGATTTGATGAGTAGGAGATACGTGAACTACACCGTAAGAACCAAAGGCTAGAAACCGCCTTAGAGAACATGCATGATGTGCTAAATGGCCTACTGCAAGGGAAATCAAACATAACTCTCCCTATGCGAAAAGAGGGAGGTCAAGAGGGTGTAGAAACCATAGTCCCAGTGGATGATGGGAGGACTCGACTCTCCACGAGTAACAGCCCTTGAACGAAGCAGTGCGAACATCCCGGACCACCGAAGTTGTAACGCCCTCGCTGCCCCAGAACAGTTACGGTGAACGGTGGACCGAAAATTTGACTCGCTACCCGAGTCCTTTGGTAAAAAACGTGCTCTAAGTGTAATTAACAGGTTAAGGTATAAAGCCAATAAAAAGGAAATGGAGATTTTCATTACAAACTGCTCTGCAGAGCTAAACAAACGTTTACAAGTTGTTCTCAGTACAAAATGGTCACTACTATTTTAAATTTACAATCCCGCCGACCTAAGCGGCAAAAAATAGGGTAAACCCCCTAGTTCCTCTGAGAACTCCTTGGCTGTGGTGGTCAAGCGGCCGCATATGTGCACATCACCACATCAGCTCTCCACTCAAGGCTAGGTGAGCTTTTCTTTCCCTTTACCTGCACCACATAGCACCCATGAGCCAAAGCCCAGCAAGAAAACATAACACTTTGCATAAACATTATCAAATGATTATCATTATAATCACACTGAGCACAAAGCTTCAAACAAGTGAGTGAACATCACATGAGGTCCTGATAAACCACATTGAGTGACGGACAAGCAAGTCACTAATTCAAATGGAAGAGTGGCTGCTAGGTAAGCCACCAGCCTTCAACAGGTTCTGGTACACCATACTGAGTGACTGTCAAGCATGTCACTGTTTCAAGTGGGAGAGTGGCTGCTAGGTAAGCCACTAGCCTCTAAGCGCTTATTTCATTCATCGACCCTCGGGGTCGGTCTGGCATTAAAGCTCTTTGAGCCATTCAATGCTGATGGTTGATTATATCCAATCCTTGTTGGCTTGCGTTAACACGCTAAGGCCGTCCTGACTAATGAGTCAGCACAATGTGACCAGTGCCCAATACCACTGCCGAACCTGACTAATAAGTCACAGCTTCACAGTTGATACTAGCACCTTTGCGAAATCTGACTAATGAGTCAGTACCATGCCTAATTGAGCAACATATGCTAAGCATTCTATATTCAATCCATGTCCATATTTTCACAACCAACATGCCTCATGAATATCCACGCATGTCACACTTGGGGTGCAATTTTCTTACCTCTGATTCGAGCTAGAATGATTAAAAGAACGACCCCTGAGAATGATCAACCTTTAGAGTCCTTAGCGGTTACCTAATCATAACCAATTATAATCCATTAAGAAAACAAATCAATGAATGGTTCACAAACTAAACCACGCTCCCGACACCAATCCCCCACTCTCGGGACTCTCAAACTACTCAAAAGGGCCAAAGGAACCAACCCCTGAGCCTTAGAAACCATCCTGAACCCTAAAAACAACACATCCTGAAACTGACCTAGCGCCTAGGCGCCACCCACCAGTGCTGGGGCGCTGCCCCAGAGACAGAGAGGGCTGCTCTCTGCCCTGAATAGCGCTGGGGCGCTAGGGCTGGCGCTGGGGCGCCAGCTTCAGACCAGCAGCAACACTGAAACTCCCTCCTTGCGATTCCTCTTGAAAACAACCTTCCAAACACATCCCAAACCTTACCAAATCATCCAATTCAACCCCTAAACCTCACCTCCTCACCAAAACCGAATCACACACACACAAAAACTCCCCTTGATTCCAACTTTCCACATCAAAATCTAGAGCTGAAAACTATAAGAAAAATAGAGTAACACCTGAAATTCAAAGACAATTCCTTACCTCCAACTGGTTTTGAATCCTCTTAAGATGATGAACTAAGTCCACAACCTCCAAGCTTTGATTTCCTAGCTTGCTACCTCAACTTGGGACCAAAAACGTCAAAGAATGATAGAGAGGAAATGATGTACGGGAAGGTGAAGAAGCTGCTCTGTTTTTATTCTATAACCTTCTACAGCCACTTGAAACATATATAACCCAAGCAAAATGACCTTAATACCCCTAGGTCATTTAAAGCTTCTAATGTCTCCCCAAGGGTAAAATCGTCATCTTTCACCTATTTCGTTAATCGTAATTAACGCTCTCCAATTCCCGCTATTCTCAAAATTCCCAAACACCAATAATTCATACCCCATTATCCTTTTACTCCCGGCAATGTTCTAAACATTAAAACATCCCGAGACTCACCCCGAGCCTCGTGCTTAATCCCAATATGACTAAACTGCTACTTTAATATTTAAAGATCGTCTCATGCCGAATAGCTCGAACAAATCCACATTATAATGTGGCCTTAACAATATATCACCGACATGCATACAACTATACAATTTACTCTCAACGGGCCAAATTACCATCACACCCCTGTAATTAGAAATATGGACTCACATGCATGCATTTCACATCATATCATAATATAATCAACATATACATGCATTTTATCAATTATTAACATAATTAAGCAAGTATGGCCCTCCGGCCTACTATTCACGCCGTTAAACACATCGGAGAATTCGGGGCATTACAGAAGCCGCCCAGATGCCAGAGCAAAAGAACAACACTGGCCCTCGTAACGAAGTCGAAGTCACCTCAAGGAGAACACCCTCAGATTTACGAGAGGAACTCAACAAAAAAAGGGCAGATAAAAGGACTACCCCTCCTATTGCACCCCAGGAAAGCAAAGGAAATCAAGATGCTAACCCGTCCACGTTGAGAGACTCTTTGAACAAGAGGAGACAAGATTTAGACACCGAAATGAGAAGCCTACGTAGAAAAATCATCACCGCATCTAGAGGAAAAGCTCTTGACGATGAGTTCGACCATGAATCGCCCTTCATTAAAGAGATCCAGGCCATTCAGCTCCCAGCCAACTTCAAGGAGCCTCATATGACCTCATATGAAGGGAATACAGATCCAAATTACCATATAGACGCGTTTAATGATCTGATGAAGTTAAGGGGAATTAGTAGCGGAGCCAGGTGTCATTGCTTTGCTGTCACCTTGAAAGGACCTGCATACAAATGGTTCAAAAGACTTCGACTAGGGTCCATCAGGTCATGGCAACAATTTTCTGATGAATTTCTCCAGTAACATCACTCCGTACGTGATTACACAATGCCGGGCACAAGCCTCACTAATGTAAAATAAGGAGAAAGCGAGAGTCTAAAGAGCTACATCACCCAGTTCAATATGGAGGCCGCCAAGGTGGGGAGCTTAACTTGTAGACAGCTAAAAATGGCCATCACAGCCGGAGTATGCCCGGGAAGCAAATTATGGGATAACATGCTCAAGAGAGAGGTCACAGATTTGGACGACTTCTACGAGCGAGCGTAGAAATATATTCGCATGGAGGATGGTCATGAAAGCCTCAAGGCCGAAAAAGGCCAGTCGCCACCAAAACCCTCAATCCGACAAAGCCAAAGTGGTGCAAAGAAGAAGAGGGTATATGAAGGAACGAGAGATGATCAACCTCGGAAGCCTCAGTGCATTGATGAGCGCAGACTAGGCCCCTACACCTTTTATACTGACCTCACCCATGCTAGGGAACATATTTTTGTCGCGAATGAAAATCAGGTCCCTTTCAGAAGGCCCCCACCAATGAAAAAAGACCGGTCAAAACAAGACCCCAGTAAATATTGCTAGTATCATAAAGATATCAACCATACCACTGCGGAATGCAATCACTTGAAGATAGAAATCGAAGAGATTATATGCAAGGGACATTTGGGCATATACGTTCGTAAGGAGAACCAAAGACCAGAAGAAGGGGTATCCTCACCACGGGCACGAGAGGTGGCCCCAGAAATACAAGGAGAAGTGGGGACCATTTTTGGAGGGCCAGGATTCGGAGGCGAATCAAGGAAGGGGCGAGACAAATATGCCAGGGAGGTGAGATGGAGTCCACCACCATGTGTCATAAGCTTGGAGCAACGCCCCCCGAAGATATTCAAGGGTGAAAATGACTCAATAACCTTCACAGAAGAAGACGCACGGGGTGTACATTTCCCTCAAAACGACCCATTGGTGCTGACCGTCCATCTTACGAACATGAGGGTACATCGGGTCCTGGTGGATAATGGAAGTTCTGTAGACATCCTATATCACCGTGCCTTGGAGAAGATGGGATTGAACATCCGGCACCTAAAGCCCTGCAATACCTCCCTGTATGGATTTACAGGAGATTCAATACAGCCCCTAGGGGCAATTGAGTTAGCCCTCACCATGGGAGAACAACCCAGAAAAACTACCATAATGGCCAACTTTATCGTGGTAGATTGTGCCACAGCCTTCAATGTGGTATTACGAAGACCCTCCCTAAGAGAATTGAAGGTGATAACTTCTGTGTACCACTTAGCTATGAAATTCCCATCTCCCAGGGAATAGCAAGTGTGAGAGGAGAGTAGAAGGAAGCGAGGGAATGCTATAACGCATCCCTTCGTATGGCCACGAAGCCTTCGGCGCCTATGGCAATGGTTGGGCATGAAGGCACAAACCCACATGAGTTGGACCTGCAAGTCACAGAGGAACCTAGAGTCGAACCAGTAGAAGAGTTGAAAGAAGTCACGATCGTGAATGAGTCGTTGAGAAAGTTGAAGGTAGGGAAAAACCTTATGGGTGACGTGAAGGAGAAGCTGGTAAAATTCTTGAAAGCCAACCTCGACGTATTCGCCTGGAGTCACGAGGACATGGTAAGGATAGACCCAGTGCTCATGTGCCACCACCTGAACATCGACCCAAAAGCAAGGCCTGTGAGGCAGAAAAGGAGAGCGCTGAACCGAGATAGTTATGTGGCCCTAAAAGAGGAGGTTGACAAGTTGAAGGAAAATGGGTTTATTTGAGAGGCATTCTACCCACTATGGGTATCAAACCCAGTGCTAGTCCCAAAGCCCAACGGAAAGTGGATGACTTATGTGGTCTTTACTAACCTTAATAAGGCCTACCCTAAGGACAGCTTCTCGCTTCCTAGGACAAACCAGTTAGTAGACACCACAGCGAGGCACGAACTCTTAGCTTCATGGATGCATATTCTGGGTACAACAAAATACCCATGTACCCAGCCGATGAAGAGCACACTTCGTTCATAACAGACAAGGGGCTTTGTTGGTACAAAGTGATGCCTTTTGGTTTAAAGAACGCAGGTGCTACTTATAAAAGGCTGGTGAACAGAATGTTTGCAAATCAAATAGGAAGGAATATGCTGGTAACGAAAAAGAAGGCAGAAGAGCTCACAAACGATCTGATGGAGATGTTCGACACCCTCTGAAAGTTCAAAATGAAACTAAACCCACTCAAGTGCACCTTCGAAGTTTCATCAGGAATGTTCCTGGCTTTTATGGTAAATTCCTCAGGTATCGAGGCTAACCCTAAAAAAATCAAGGCATTGCTGGAAATGAGCTCACCACGAAGCAAGAAGGAAGTGCAGTGCTTAACAGGGAGAGTAGAAGCCCTCAATAGGTTCATCTCCAGGTCCACTAAAAAATGTCTCCCTTTCATCAACATCCTAAAATGGAGCAAAAAGTTCGCTTGGGATGATGAATGCTAGGAAGCCTTCACCAAGCTAAAGGAACACCTTGAAAAACCACCCCTTTTGGCCAAGCCAAAAAAAAGGAGAAGTTGTATTTGTATCTAGCTATATCAGAGCATGCTATAAGTGTCGCCTTGGTCAAAGGAGAAAAGAAGCATCAATAACCCGTGTACTATGTGAGCAAACGGTTGGTAGACACAGAAGCCCGGTACCCAAAAATAGAGAAGTTAGCATATGCCTTGATAGTGGCTTCTAGAAAGCTGAGACCCTATTTTCATGCTCATGACATGAAGGTGCTCACCAATACCCCTTTATGTCAAGTCTTGCACAAGACAGAAACTTCAGGAAGATTGTTAAAGTGGTTGATTGAATTGAGTCAATTTGACATCACTTACACCCCAAGGACCTCAATCAACGGGCAGGTACTTGCAGACTTTATAGTCGAGTTTGCACACCGACCCCATGAGGAGGGAGAAATAGAAGAGAATGAACTGGCACATGAAGAGGAAAAGTACCCTAAAGAATGGAGCCTCAATGGAGACGAGGCATCTAACGAAGGAGGCACTGTTGGCTGGCCTTGAGATTCGGATTCGAAGCTGCCAATAATGAAGCAGAGTACGAGGCACTGTTGGATGGCCTGCGGCAAGCTAGGGAGATAAAGGTAACCCATTTTCATGTCTTTAGCGACTCACAGCTCATGGTGTTCCAAGTGAAAGGTGAATATAATGCTAGAGGCCCAAAAATGGCTGCATATCTCGCAAAGGTGAAGGGGTATTTGGATCAGTTCAAAAAATGCTCCATAGAACAGATCCTAAGGGAGAAAAATACAAACGCTAATGCACTCGCAAAATTCACCTCTACTTGAGATGAAGACATTCTTGAGTCCATCCCGGTCGAATACCTCTCCAAGCCGAGCATAGCCAAAGAAATGATCAATATGGTCAATAGCCCAAGGGAGTCATGGTTTGCACCAATCGCGAAGTACTTAACTGACGGGGTCTTGCCTTTGGAAAAAGAAGATGCCCGCAGGCTGACCTACAAAGCTACCCAATACACGCTAGTAGATGGGGTCTTATATAAGAGAGGCTTCTCTACCCTGCTCCTACGATGCTTAAATAAGGGAGAGGCTTTAAGAATTCTGCAAGAGATTCATGAGGGGGAATGTGGAAATCATGCTGGGGGGCAGTCCATGGCAAAACAGGCCATCCGCGAGGGGTACTATTGGCCTACAATGAAAAAGGATGCGAGCAATTTCGCAGAAAGGTGTGACAAGTGCCATAGGCATGCAAACTACCCCAAACAACCACCAAATGAGCTGGTGAGCATGAAAAGTCTGTGGCCCTTCGCTGTGTGGGGGATTGACTTGTTTAGAGTGTTGCCAGCACGAAGAGTAGGAGAAAAATATGCGGTGGTAGCAGTCAATTATTTTACTAAGTGGGTGGAAGCAAATGCTCTAGTCAATATAACGGCTAAGCAAATCACCACCTTCGTCAAAAAATTTATCGTCTGCAGGTTTGGAGTACCCTACAAGATAGTCTCTGACAATGGGATGCAATTTATAGGAGGAGTATTCGAGGAATATTGCAAGGAAAAAGGAATCAAGAGGAGTTTCTCCGCTGTGGTACACCCACAAGCCAATGGACAAGTGAAGGCCATCAACAAGATCCTAAAAATGAATTTGAAAATAAAGTTGGAAAAGTTGAAAGGGGCCTCGGTAGATGTAACGACCCAAAATCGCTAATAAGGCTTAAGGGCCTTGATTAGTGTGCCAGGAGGGCATGTTGGGATTTATGTGTGATTTTATGAGTTAAATGTATGGTTATGATTTAAAGCATGTTATTTGGCTATTTGTTTAACTGAGATGCATGGCTATGTGTATTAGTATGCATGTAGGCCCGGATCGTGTTAGAAGGGCATAACTGTAATTTTGGCCTTGTTGGGCATAACTGCATTGATATGTGATAATTGTATTCTGTGAATGGTACCACGTGAGTGTGGTTTTATTATTGTGATGCACGTGCCGAGACGGTCCTAGAGAGCTAGTTAACTTAAGAGTCACAACGGGATTCCTATACCCAGCTCGGGAGGAGCCTAGGGGTACCTCGGGAATTTCATGGTTAAGTTGAGATTTAGCGGGTAATGGTTATTGGAGATTTAGTAACCTGGGTAACCATTAGTTACTGCTGAGAGTAACAAGTTTTAGAAAGAAAATGGTGGATATGAAATAGAAATGAAAGGAAGTAAGTGCCCTTGATGTTTAGTTGGGAAAGGATAGGCTAGGAAGGGCAAAATGGTCATTTGGTTGGGAATTAGATAAATGGCAGCTGGGTTATATGGGGTACACGGTTTGGGGCTTAGTTATTTTGGTCATTGATTGGCTTTGTTAAAAATAAAGAGAAGAAAAAAAACTAAAGGGAAGGAAAGTTAGGGCAATGAGAAGAAGAAGAAGTAGAAGAAGAAGGGAAGTGAAGGAGCTGAAATTTGGAGACTTAGGAGATGAATCAAGGGAGCTTAGGATGGGATTCTCTACTTGAGGCTATTGGAGAGGCTCGTGCTAGAGGACCGTGCTCGCGGCTTCAGTGCATCAGGAAGCTCGGAATGCAGGTAAGAAAACCGTAACACCCGAGAATAGGGCATGGCCCTAGATTGTATTATGTGCAAATGTTTAACCTTAAATGAATCATGATGTGTGTGAATGATTATTTCGAATGCACTATATGTGTGATTGTGATGAAATGAACGGCAAGGGCCGAGTACGCCGCAGGCCGGGGCGGCCGTGGGGCCGAAAGTAACACACAGCACATGGGATGCTATAGTCAGGGCGGGGCCCGGTGGATACATGTGTTATGCTATATTCAGGGTGGGACCCAAGGGATACATGAGTTATCCTCGCGGTGAGAACCGATACCCCAGGCTTCGGTAAGGCTCTGGGGCGGCTTGGCCGTGTTTGCTTAGTCTAATGGTTGACTTGTTTATCTGTGGATTATCTGTTATGATAAACTGCATATGTTATGTTCTGCTTGAGTTTTCTTGCTGGGCTTCGGCTCACGGGTGCTCTGTGTTGCAGGTAAGGGCAATGACTGAGTCAACCAACCATGAGTACGGAGAGCGTGAAGCGACGCGTACATGTTTGGCCTGCCCGACTGCTTTGGTTGGGGGTTTATTTGAAAATGGCTGTAATAATCTATGATTTTAGAACTGATCAACTGTAAACTTATTTCAAGATGTAAATAGCTTTCAAACATTATTTTGGGATCCCAAATGTTTATTACTTGAAGTTTTTATTGAAACAACGCATTTTTAAAGATTACAGCCTTAACTTTTAATTAGTCACACTTTTGTTTCAAAACCTCGGTTAGCGAGTTCATTGCACACTGTTTTGTCTTAAAAACTCACTTAGTAACGGCTCTAAGGAAGTAGGGCGTTACAGTAGAAGAACTCCCCAATGTTCTTTAGGCCTACAGGACCACACCTCGTTCCACCACGGGAGAGACGCCTTTTTCCTTAGCCTATGGCTGTGAGGCTGTCCTTCCAATAGAAATGAAGATTAACTCCATCCGTACTCAAGCGTAAGATGATAAGGCCAATATCACAGCATTGGCTGGGAATTTGGACCTGTTGAAAGCTAAGAGAGACAGGGCACAACTAATGCTAGCCACACATCAGCAACGAGCCGCGAGATACTATAATTCGAGGGTGTGAGAGAGAGCATTCAGAGTTAAAGACCTCGTGTTGCAGAAAGTTCTGCCCAACACTCGAGATCCGAGCGTGGGTGTGTTAGGAGCAAACTGGGAAGGGCCTTATCATGTTGCTCAGGTTGTGCCCCCTAACACCTACAAGCTCGCATCCTAGATGATACCATGGTACCTAGAGCATGGAACGTGGAGCATCTAAAAATTATTATTAGTGAGACCCTCATGTCTGAGGCAAGAGTGTTATTGTTCTAGCGTGCAAGTCTAATGTAATAGCTATGATGTAGGAGGCTAAATTAGATTCCTTAATATGTTGTAAGAACAAAGTCACATTATGTTACCATGTATTTTACATGCTTCCATTGAATATGATGTGACATTAGACAAACATGTAGTAAAAGTTCTTATTTAACCAAGGTGATTATCGAGATGCGTGAATGGAATCATCAAAGTGCTTGCCAAGATAAATCTTGCCAACCACTAGGGGGGCAGTAGGTCCTTTTAAGATATTGGACAAGGTGGGACCAGTAGTGCATCAATTAGGTCTTCCGCCAGCTCTACCAGACCACCACAATGTGTTTCATATCTCAATGTTGCGTAGATATGTGTCAAAAATTGCCTACGTGCTCGGGCATGATACATTAGCACTCAAGAAGGACATAAGTTACGAGGAACGACTCGTTTGCATCCTAGACAAGGGAGTGAAGGAATTATGATCGAAGAGTATTCCGATAGTCAAGGTTTTTTTGGAGTAATAGCACAGAACGGGAAGCAACGTGGGAATTAGAGGAAGATATACATGCTCGGTATCTAGAATTGTACAGTAAGTAAATTTTGAGGATGAAATTCTTTTAAGTTAGCGAGAATTGTAGGGCCTCGAAATTTTACTTACTTAGATAATATTATCATATGCGATAGTATTTTAATTTTCGTGATATTGGTCTAAGCCTGAAATAATTTTGAAACATGTAGAGCTAGTTAAGAATTTTATAAGTTTAGCCTATAGTTTAGAAATATTAATTTTATCATAAGGTTTAATTATGTAGTTGGTTCTAAAAATATTATTTATTATAGCCTAAGATTTAAATAGAATAATTAAGAATGTGACATTTGTCTCGTAAGGATTTAAGGATTTTAGATGATTAAAATAATCAAGGGTAAATTTAAAGGTAAGGATAAGGCTAGGAAGTCTATAACCTTCCCTTAGATGCTAGGATCTCGTATTACTCAGTAAAACTGGTTTAAACAGTTTTAACTGTGCTTAAAATGTGAAAAAATGTGGTTTAGTACATAAGCGTAAGCCGATATATCGCAGCTATAGGGGATGATATATCACCTATGCTAATACAAAAAAACACATCGAATTTCCATGATTGAAACAACGAGAGATCGACAAATTAAGGCAGGTGATATATTGCCTCTAGTGGGCGATATATCGGCTGCATGTGCCTTGTTTGAATTTTCATGAAATTCAAAGCTAGAATCAATTCTATACAGCTTGGACTTGTTCTTAAACAATTATGACCGAGTTTTGGGTATTGTTGAGCAGAAAGTGCTATTTTTATTCATTTATTTATTCATTTTAATGGGAGTAAGTTTCAGTCCTTGAATCCTAAATAACACCCTTTGCTCAATCATTCGCATCATCTTTCAAACACTTCTCATAGTCTCCAAGCAGAAATTTTCGTTCCAGCGAGAAACATTAGGGTTTTGGGGATAATGTTTTCAAATCTAAGCTTTTCTACACACTTGGGAAGTAAGTTAAAGTGTGATTTTGGTATTTGTGGTATAGATAGAAGCGTTATCTATCTAAGGTACTCTTCATCCTTAGATCTAGTCTATTTCTATTTTTCTTATTCTTTTCTTTTAATTCAAATCCTAACTCGTCACAATATCTTTTGGCCAGGAACTCGAATTCTTTGAAACTTAAGATTTTCGATAAGTCTTTATTTTGAATATTTAGATCTTCTTTTCATCTTCTTTTCTGTAGGAAACTTATGGTTTTTAATGTTAGCTTTTAAGAGTTTCCAATCTCTCACATGTCTCCAATATCTCAATTTTTGTAAGGAAAATAAGTTAGATTTTATGTGCTTTGTATTTTTTTTATGTCTTTAGCCACATGGGAAATATGGTTGCTTAGATAGCAAATCCTGAGATTTTTATTGTTATCGTAGACTATAGTTTTGTCTAAACCTACCACTAAATTAATAGTTAAAATATGGGGACTATAGCGATTTTTATCACATACTAGGATAATGAGTTGATGGTCATTAATATTGAATTCTATTTTACGTTTTTGTTAGTATTTTTTTTTTCCTTATTGGGCATTAGGATGAATCCTTTTTATTTTAGATTGTGCAGGAAAATGAACATGGAAGGCGGGACAGATCTGAGGCGGCTTTGTCTTGTGTATCGGGTGAGGAACTCGAGAAATGAACCGATGGGATCGATTGAGGATGACGTCATTGTTATTTTTGAGGCTTTTGAATTATGTCTTTCATGTTTTCGCACTTAGTACTTTGAATAATAAAATTTTAATTAAAGATTTTCTTTCCATTATTATTTTATGTAAGAACAATGAGATCCTGTATTTTTGGATTTTCTAATTATGAATGATAAAGTTTGTTTATTTTATATCTCCAAAGATAATAGTTATGTCTTAGTAGTTTTTAAAGGTATGAGGTCTTTAAATTAGACAGGTCTTTACAAAATTAATATTACGGTTCACTAGTATTATGAATGCATGTAATCTAGATTTGAATTACTGATGTGGTAAGACATCTTAGTGGAGATGTTTTGTTGAATGCTAGATTTTTAAAACTCGTTAATGCAGAAATATAAATGTTTTCATGTAACAAAATGTCTCAAAAACCTGTATAAAAAAACTTAATAAAATTCGTATGGCCACACTTAATATTTAATACAAACATTGTTTTTGAAGAGAAAATTGAGCCTAATTTATGAAAATAAATCAACATTTCCAAAAATAAAATGAATTCCAAAAAGGTCGGTCCACAGAGTAGACTCCAGCGCTCACTGCTTTGCTTTGCCCTTTTTCTTACCTACAATAGGAGACAAGTAGGTAACTGAAAATGCTTAGTAAGTTCTACTTTAAAACAAAAGCATGCATAGAACACAAGTTGTCACTGACCAAATTACTGTCCACTGATAACTATAGCTCACAAAATTAGGGTTTCGAATCCATCCGGACCCTACGAAATCAATTTCAAGAACGCAAAAGCGTCTTGGCGAACTTATGGTTATGCCTAATAATAATTGGAAAACTATTTCATATAAACAGATAAATCCCTACACTAAAAAAATTCCATAGCAAGCAGATATAATATATCACAGTATAATTCTAGACCAACGCTCGATAATTTCCAACAATTCAAGTGTATCATGCCCTCCAACAATTTTGCTAAAAAGTAGGGGAGAACCGAGTCTCAACACTGAGAACTCGCCAAAAAATATCCACATCAAGGGTAACCATCAAGTTACCTAGGGCATTTCTACTACTCAAGAGTGTAATTGAAGTTACACGGGTTTATAGAGACTTCTATGTTAATCAGTGGTGTTGGTGAGCAGTTTCCCCTAGGGTGTTCAACCTCACTAAAACTTGGCAACCCTTAGTATCTCTAGGCACTCTCACTGAATGGCCAATATTCACGGTTACTATCCAGGAATAACTTATTAGAGCACTTGCTTGGGTTCTAAACGTTAAATGATTAAGTAAGCATGAGGGCCTCTAGGTCCCATTCATTTTGGCACCCCTAGTTTTAAACCAGCAATCCTCACCTCTTGGCTGCTCATCGTGGTAGTGAACCAGACATAATAAAATTAAACAAGAAGTGTGATGGGGCTCATCCGTCTCGGATATGAAGGATATCTATCATTCATATTTCTGAATCAGCACCTACTTGACGAATGTATCTATGTAAACTTTCTACGACAGTGTACATATGTGTGTGTGTCTCTATTCTAACATACAATACAATAGTCATTTCTTGTGGTAGCCACACAATAGATGTTGACTTACTTGGAGTCCTCAGCTCTCACCAGGATTTCACCCTCCAACGTACAGTCCAGTTATGCTTAGCCAATACTGTAATTTTCCATACAGTATACTCGGATTAATTATTGTACTCAAAATTCATTATTATTATTTTGGGCAGTTTGGTCATTTTCAAAAATTATTTATAAGGATTAAAGATCCTTATTTGGTTTTAAACCCATTTAAGAAGTTCATACAAAATTTTTTTAGACTAAACCCTAAGTCTCGAGGAGACCTATCCTATGGTCTCAATACTTATGCTCGGGTATCGCAATAGTATTTTCCAATAATCCGCTAAAACTTTTATTCTTTAAAAGTTCCGCTATTAACCTCTACTTTCAACAAGTCGGTTAAATATATATAAAAGATTTTAGCCGGTATTATATCCAGAAAATACTAATTAAATTCCTCATTTATTTTTCAACAAAATAATCTCTTAATTTTACTTTTATTTTTCTTAAGGTTTTAATGTCTAAAAACCATTTTAAGAAAATAGCATAATTCTAACATAATTAGGAAAAACTGTCAATAATTCCATTTAAGACTTACCAAGTCTTTATCTTGAAAAATGCACAAAAATGTATTTTTTTCTTAAGTTCCAAAATCTCGTTTTTGCACTAAGTGTGAAAACCTCATTTTTCACATTTTTAACTACATATTTTGTTAGGTCGTAACTTGAAATCTACTTACCCAATTGTTACCAAAATTTCCCAATTCAATGTTTTGTATGCCATTTAGGTCTTTGTAAAATATTAGGTCGAAAGGAGCATTTTTTATTGGTAAAAATATTTTCCAAACATTGAGGTAAAAATGACCTTATTTTCATGTTCTTATTTTTTCCAAACTTTAGCACTTAATAACTCTGACACCGTTCAGTATTTTGTTACCAAATTTTATAGTGGAGTACTAAGTTATGCCAAGAACATGTCCACCATATTTTAGCAAAAACATGGTTTATTTTCTCTATACAGTGGCTGTCCAAACTTTGTCCCGAAATTAAGAATACGAAAAAAAGCAGCTTTTTACCTACACTTTGAAATACCATAACTCACTCATTCTTAATGTTTTTGAGTGTTTCAAAAGCTCAAATTCATGTACAACAGCTCAACAACATCACATTACAAATTATTTTTACAAAATCAGTATATAGTGGATGCTTGACCCCTTGGAAGTCACGGCTAAGAACTTGTATTTTTGTTTTAGGGTTTTCAACAAAACCCTTAGGGATTTTGGGTCCCTATTTTCAAAGATCAACATACAAGCATCATAAAAATTTCCAAGCAACTTCCATAGCCTTATTACACCATCAATAAGAAACTTTAAGCATTAAATACACAAAATCATGCTTAAAATAAAAACCATACAAAAACAACCATAAAAAGTAAACTTTTTACCTCTTGTTGTTCTTTCTTTAGGTTTTGATGTTTCTACTAGAGTTAGATCCTTCAAGACTCTTTCAAAACCTTAACCCAACTCCCCCAACAACATATACAGTAAGTTATTGAAGGATCTATGGTTAAAAATTCTATAAAAGTCAAGTTGATGAAACTTTTACCTTAGGGAAACTCTTCCAAGATCAAAGCTTAAGCTTCCAATGTTTTCTTAATGTTCTTGGTAGTTGAAAATGGTGAGAAAACTTGAGAGAAATTATTTTGAAGAAAATGAGAGTGAGAGAAGAGTATAGGGTCAGTTGGGGAGGTGGAAAAGAATGTTCAATCACACAAAAGTATCTAAACACTTGAGTGTTTTTTTTCTTTATGTCTTTTGTGTCATGAACATTTATTAAATATGATTAAAAGCTTTAATCAATTTGAACCACCAATTTGAACCACCAATTTAAAACCCTGACATGGTGGGCCACCTCTTTTCTATTTTTGTATTTAGATATATATATATATATATATTTATAAAGGTTAATAAACATTTCCTAAGCATTTGTCTTTTTTCCAAAAATCCAAGAATGAATTTATATAACCTTTTCAACTATTTCAAAGTTTTCTTAAAAAATAAAACTTAACACATAATAATTAAATTAAATGTCTCTCACATTTAATTTAATTAATCACACAATACAATTCAACCTAAGCTCCATTTATGGGATAAAATTCCCCAAATTCGGTAAAATTAAGCATTTAACACAAAATACCCTAAAATTTCTATTTTCTCTTAGGTTTATTATTTTTTACCAAACTTTAATTTTTTTGAATTTATTTTATGCCCAAAATATATTTGCCATAGTTTTTCATTTTATTTTCTGAAAGTTTTACCCGATTAGGGTTTTTGTGTCGGTCCAAGACCGAAAGTCTTATTTTGACTTTTAATCACAAAATTCATAATTTGGCTAGCAATAACTCATGGAAATAAATTCCAAACAAATATAATATTATTTTAAATAATATTCTTAACTCGGGGAAAACAATCCCGACCGAGTCGTTTAAAGGAACCCAAAATGCAGGGCATTACAATACCAACAATTTATAGAGGTTTCTTCCTCAAAACTTAAAATAAATGAGGATACAACTCCTTCATCTTGTCTTATGTTTCCCAGGTCACCTCTTCTATGCCAAGGTTACTCCACTAAACCTTTACCAACGGCACGGTTTTGTTCCTCAACATTTTTTCCTTCCGCTCTAAAATCATCACCGGCTTCTCCTAATAGACGAGTTGAGGATCAACACTCAATTGCTCATTGTTGAGTACATGCGATGGATCGTGCATGTATTTTCTCTAAGACATGGCCAGCGGAAGAGCTAAACGATAAGTTCCAACAAACCTTGGGCTAAGTTTTCCTTTCTTCCCAAACCGCATAGTCCCTTGTAGTAGAGCTACTGTGGATACCAAAAATACACCAAGAAAAAAAAAAGCTTTGTAGTCCCTTATTGAAGTGAGTGGCTAAGGGGCACTGAAGGCGTCAAGTGCGCTACAGAGTCAGAAGGTCATCACGTGCCACCAAGAGGCCACATATTTGCAAGACCCTAGGCCTCACAAAGTCACTTCATGCCAAATGAGGGCCAAGAATTCCACACCGTCAAAAAGTCCCAAGCAATCAAGTCCAAACTCCCATAAGACCCACTAGCATTGCAAGACACTCACACAAGGCATCAAGCACCTCGCGCCTGGGTCTCGTGAAGGTGCCTCGGCCATTCCCAGTGCCTCGTGCCCTGGGCCTCGTGAACGTGCCTCGGCCTTGCGAACCTAGTAGGCCCTCGTCAGGAGCCTCGCATTGCAGCACCTGGGGCACCTAGTAACTAAGCCTCGCACGCCTGGTCTTGCGACACCATAAGGAGACAAGCATCTCACGACCACCAAGATGACCCAAGGTGTCTCGCGCACCAACCACGCTGAGGCTATTGAGGCCTTGCCCTGCACACCAACCGTGCTGTGGCCCTTGTGGTGGCCTTGCCTCGCGCACCAGCCGCATCCTTAGAGGCCTTGCGAGAGACAGCCTCACCACAATCTGGCGCGCCTGCCCCAGATGGCCTCGCGCCTCTTGAAGAGGTGGTGTCCCACATGCCTGCCCCAGATGGCCTCGCACCTTGCGAGAGGAGGCGTCTCGTGCGCCTGTCCCAGATGGTCTCGCGCCTCGCGAGAGGACGCTTCTTGCATGGCTGCCCTGATGGACTCTCGCGTCGCGAGAGGAGGCGTCTCATGCCTAGGAGGGGTGCGCCCTACACAGCCTCGTGCCAAGAGCCCTGTCTCGCACCAATGCATACCTCTCCATGCACCTCACAAACAAACGTCTCGCGCCAAGGGCCCAAGAGCCCCGTCTCGTGCCAACGCACCAAGTACCCATTGGCCTCGCACCAAGGGCCTCGCAGCATGGGCCAACGCACCAAGCACCCCTTGACCTCGCACTAAGGGCCTCGCGGCATGGGTCTCACGCTAAGCATCCCTTGGCCTCGCACCAAGGGCCTCGCGATATGGGTCTCGTGCCAAGCATCCCTTTGCCTCGCACCAAGAGCCTCGCGGCATGGGCCTCACACATGAAGGCTGCAAAGCGATGGTCTCGCAAGGTGAGATCCTAATCTCATACGTAGGTATCATGCCTCACACCACACGTAGCAGGCCTCGTTGAAGAGGCCTTACCTCTGTTCCTGAGGTAAGTGCCACCAACGGGGCACCACTTTCCGTGTGAGTCCCATGAGATGTAGAGTCAAGGGCTTCTTGAACGTGCAGTTAAGGAAGGTCAGAAATGGCCTCACAACAATTTGACATGGGGTCAGAAGAGATATGGAATGAGTCTACATATCAAGAAGAGTTAGAGTACACATATGGTGTCCACGCCAGATAGGTAGTGGCAGTACAAAAATGGTGTATGGTTAGAACTCCCTCAGCACGCATATGAGGTTCGTACCCGACAAGTAGTGGAGGCATAATATGATACCAAGGCAGGAGTACTTTTGCAGACCTCTGACACGTCCTAGAGCAGACCACCACTCTTCCAATACCACTACCACCTGTGCTACTACCCTGATAGTGTACTCATGTACTATTTTGCTACCTTCAGCAACACATTATCTCCATCCTCAAAATCTAGGGGTCTCCTACATCGATTGGCATATTTGCATTGTCGATCTATCGAAGTTTGCAAGTGTTGCATTATCTGTTGGATGTCCTCATTAACCTGATCAACCTAATCCAATCCAAGAAACTTTCTTTCACCGGCCTTGTATGTAGCATCCCAAATTTGCTAATAAGGCTTAGGGCCTTGATTAACGTGCATGTAGGGCAATAATTGATTTATTATGTTTATACGTGAATTTGATGATAATATGATTTGAAATGCATATTTAGGTGGATTAAATATACAAGTGGGTCTCTTTTGGCTATTAGGGGCATGTTAGTAATTTTAGCCCGTTGAGGGCATAAATACAATATTTGTGTATATTGTGATCTTTACCACGTGTAAGTTGTTATATATTTGTGATGCGCGATCCTAGACAGTCCTAGAGAACGATTTAGCTAGAAAGTCACAACAGGGTCAAATACCCGGCTCATGAGGAGCCTATGGGTATTTTGGGTACATAATATGAGTTTGGGATTTTTTGAGTAATGGATTGTAATTTATCAATGATTTAGTTATGTCGGGATTCAACGGGGATTTAACGGGTTTTAGTAAATGACTAAATTGCCCTTGGGTTACTTAATGGTTGAGGACAAGCTTAAAGGGGTAGTTTGGTCATTTAGTAGGGGTATTACTTAGCTTAGATGATTTGACAAACCACTAGAATTAAGTAAAGGAAACAAAAACTCTCGACTTCTTCTCTCTCATCCTTTGAAAGACACAGCTGGTTCTTGGAATTTTGGAGGAGAAATTCTAGGTTTCTAGAGCTGGAGAACTACTCTAAGCTCAAATTCATCCTTGAGGTAAGAAACCTAGCACTGAATTATTTGAGTTTCTGTTGAGTTTTGGTTAGAGTTATAGGTTTGCATGTGAAGTGGATTCTTGAGTTTAATTTGGTTATTGGCTGAGTTTATGTGATTATTTATGGACTTGTTATGGAGCCTATATTGTGTGGAGGGGAGGTCCAGGCTTAATTCTAGGTTTAGATATTGAGTTTGGTTGATCTTAGAAGAATTGGCTCGAAGAAAATGCAGGAAAAAAATGGAGGTTTTTTGTGTTTGGAGGTTCGAGCCGCGGTCCAACAATGGGAATGCCGCGACCCATTTATGCGTAAAGGCCTGGGGAGGCCTCTGTTCTTGAGGCGCGCCGCGGCCCTAGGAAGCATATGCTGCGGCCCGTGCCTCCATTCACGGAGGCATTTTGCCTCTGTGTTGGGGTGCGTCGTGGCCCTTAAGGGGCTGGGTCTCGGTCGTAATTCAATGCATTGGTTGTTTTTTAGGTTTTTTGCTCGGGAACCAAATTGTTAAGACTCAGGAAGGAATTTGCCATCCGGATTGGTAGAATCCAAGGTCCCGGAGATTAGAATTATATTCCAAAGATATTTAATGGATTAGAGCTTAATGGATGGCTATTATAAATGTGTTGTGACTAGGTTTTCAGTGAGGCTCATGTTAGAGGACTATGCTCAGGATTTCTGTACTCAGAAAGGTTGGGACACAGGTAAGAAAACTGTACCCGTAGAGCACGACGAAGCCATATTGATTGTGTTGTTTGTATTGCAGGGCATGGCCCTATGTGATTGAATTGCAGGGCGTAGCCCTATTGTTTATGTTTTGTATCTATTTAAGTATTTGTTGATTATATGCTATGTGTTTGATACTTGTGAATGAACAGCGAAGGACGGGAACAACGTTAAGCATGTGGACTGCAAAGATGAGTACGGCAAGGGCCGGGAGCGGTGCTAGCACCCAGAATGCAAAACCGAGTATGGAAAGGTGTTGAGCACGTGAAGTGTGAGCCGTTAGGGAGAGACCCTTATCAGATGTTGTAGTCATCCTCACAGTGAAGACCACAATCCCAGGGCCTGGTAAAGCGCCTGGGCAGCATGACCGCTGTGTGTTTAGCTTATTGGTTGTTTTGTTATATGTTGATTGATAGATATGCATATGTCGATTGTTTTATGTTGAGTGTTCTTGCTGTGCTTCGGCTCACGGGTTCTCTATGGTACAGGTAGGGACAAAGGAAAGGTCGATCAACCATGTGTATGGAGAGCGCGAAGCGACGTGTACATGTTCGGCCTACCTGGCTGCCACAGCCAGGGATATTTTCGGGAAATACTATGTTTAGTCTTGAATTCGTCGCTTGGACGACCCTAAATATATTTTCAGTTGTAAATATTTTCAAAAAGAGTATTTTGGGATCCCAATTGTAAAACATTGAGAGGTTTCAATGATTATCAAATGTTTTATATTTAATTCCGTGGAATGGGTTTTACTCCAATTTAGCTACACTTGTAACCTAAAACCTCGATCAGCGAGTGATTAGCATGTTTTAAACTCACTTAGTAACGACTCTAAGTAAGTAGGGCATTACAACTTGGTATTAGAGCAAGCCAAGGCTTATTGTTCCTGAAGATTGACGAAACATGTATGCTCGCTGCCAGTGACAAGCTCGACTCAGGGTCAGTTGGTAATGATTGAATTTTATGCTTGATTGTGTTATTAAGTGCCTTATTTGCCTAATTATTTTATATAGAGCATGATGAATGAGTTGACATATGCATGATGTTAGGGCATGGCCCCTTCATTCTTGTATGTTGGTTGATATGTTGGTTGATATGAATTGATGTTTATGTTGGTTGATATGAGTGGCGTCATTGATTGCAGGCATATTATTGAAATGCCTCGACGATCAATCAGACTCCGCGGCAATAGGTACGAGGATGACAACTAGGATCAGAACCCTTTACCTTCCCCATCGAATTGGCAATAGTTATTTGCTGAAATAGAAGCTAGACTTCACTGAACAGAAAAAGGGCTTCGATAGCTGAGACAACAGGCCCCTCCTCAGAGCATTGGGTTGCAGGTTTAACAGGTTGTGGTGCTAGTGCCAGTTCAGCCTGTTAGGGAGAATAGGTGGTCGGTTGCCTAAGTTTACTTTATGTTGGTCGCAGTAAAATAAACTTCGGGGGCAAATGTTTACCCAAAAAAATGGCTCCTGATGATGTGGCAGGATTGACCTACAAGTGGCAGGTACGTGGCAACTTTAAGTGAATGAATCCTATTCGACCATCAACCAGAGAGTTATTGAGTTATCCAACCTCTTACTTAGGCGCGACCAGTCTGGTCGCATACTTTCATTTACTTCCTTTTTATATGCAATCTTGTAATATTTGCATTTATTATATTTTCTTTTATTACCGTGATACGCAACTCTTAATTGTAATTAAGGTCCATTGGCCCATGTAACCTCCTTCATCCTATAAATAAGAATCGAAGGGCTTAAGGAAGGGACTTTTGAACTTTTATTTTTGTGCTCATAGAGAAGGATATAGTGTGATTATTCGTCGAAGTTGTAATCTTCCCAAAGCATGTGAAACTTGTGAACCCTAGTTCATTGATCACGGTGTTGGGATTCAATATCAATAAGAACACTAAGCAGACGTAGGTCATTTCCATTCGATTGGGGTCGAACCACTATAAATAGTCTGTCTCGTTTGTTTTCCATATGAATTTCTTCTTGTTTTCTTTCATTTCCTATCGTTTTTCTTACTCCGTATCGTTGGCCAATTTGAGGGTCAACAGAAGGATTAACCTCTAGTTTCTGAGAAAGGCTTGGACCCGTTTAAAGTGGAAAAGTAGACGAGTGTGGTTAGCCACGTCTTTGGCTATATAGGAGTGAAATGCAATGATGGAGTGGCTTGTGCCATGTATGTGTTGTGGGAGGATGCTCGAACGTGGTGTGAAGTTATATCCCAGACCCGAAATATTGTTATGGTGGGCTGGAAGGAAACTCAGACAATGGTTCAACGAGAAGCACTACAGTGACGCAGTTTGAGTTGTAAGAACCAATAATTTTATGAGCTTGGTTCAGGGTATGCAAGTGACAAGGTATGTTAGTAAGCTTTGTAGATCCGTCAAATCTGTGTTTTGTTTGGTACCAACGGATGTGACCCGAAAAGAGTGATCTACATGAGGATTGAACCCTGGGATGGCCAGTGTGTTAGGATCGTTCTAGTGTAGGAGATTGTTACCTACGCATGGGCAGTAGGTAGAGCCCTTGTTATAGAGGGCGCAGGAGTCGGGACATGGAGTAAGAGTGCTGAAGGGCAGAAAGCTCAGCCAAAGGTATCCTCATTTGCAGAAGCAAGTAGAGGCAGAGGCCCAGTAACCAGGAAAGCAAGACCTTCGATGGTTCTATTTCTCCTGGTCTTGATAGGAGAGGTCATAGAATTCAGGATGGTTGTTAGGATGATGGTCAGGTCTGCAGGGGGTGCAGGAATCGTAGGGCTCATCGAGCAAAGTTGCCTAAAGACATAGACAAAAGAACTAAAGAGTACAGATAACTCTACTCCAGCTCGAGTGAACATTTTGATATGGTTAGAGTCCGAGGTTGGTCCTCGGAGGCGAATAGTTGGCTTTCTAGTTCTTGTTTTCGTTTATAAATTGAATTCATTAAGTTTGTTTTATGAGGTAAATGAGGTGATCTTGAATGTGGAATTGCCGGCTAAATATGGGACAACCATGGACAAAAGAAGATGGTGACTTCTGAGGTTAAAAGGAAAGGACCTGTGCAACGCCCTACTTCCTTAGAGTCGTTACTAATTGAGCTTAAAACGTGCAATTAACTCGCTAATCAAGGTTTTAAGACAAAAGTGTAGTAAAACCATAAATAGAGTCTTATACTATTCCATTTACGAAAAATCTTAAAGCATTTAACATTTGGGATCCCAAAATACCGTATAGAAATATTTACAACTCAAAAATATAACCAGAGTCGACAAAACAACAAAATCTAGGTTTACTACAATCATCTCCCAAAAATACCCCTGGCCGTGGCAGCCATGCAGGCCAAACATGTACGCGCCACTTCATGCTCTTCGTACTAATGGTTCATCGACTTTCCCCTTGCCCTAACCTGCACCACAGAGCACCCATGAGCCGAGGCCCGGCAAGAAAACCCTCAGCAGCAAATAACATAAGCACATTTCACATTCAACATATAATCAAGCCATCATCAGACTAAACACGTACCACCATGCTGTCCCAGGTGCTTTACCAGGCCCTGGGTTCGTGGTCCACACCATGATGATATCCAAGGTATCCTTTAGGGTCTCGCACTCCGCGTGCTAAACGCTGCTCCGGACCCTTTGCCGTTCTCGGCCTTCGCCGTTCCCGGCTCTTGCCGTTCATTCACATATATGCAGACATAGAATAATTAAGCAGATACTTAAACACGTATAAACACAATGAAAGGCTATGCCCTGCAATACAATCATATAGGGTCATGCCCTGCAACACTTGCTCTACGGGTACAGCAGCTTTCTTACCTATGTCCCGAGCTTTCCAAATACCGATGTCCCAAACACAGTACCCTAGTCCGAGCCTCACTGAAACCCTAGTCACAACACACCAACAATATCCATCCATCAAGTTCTAATCCATTAAATAACTTTGGGTCATAATTCTTGTCTCCGGGACCTTAAATTCTACCAATCCGGGTGATAAAATCCATCCCGAGCCTTAACTTTTGGATTCCCAAGCCTAAAACCTCTTTAAAGCCCAAAAATGCACTAAGCGCCGCAGCCCCATGAGGCCATGCCACGGCCCGCCCCCAACCAAAAACCTCCAACCCCAAAACAGGGCAGGCGTGCCGCGGCCTGCCCTCCTTCGTGGCTACCAAAATGCTTTAGAGGGCCACAGCTCAACAAGAACAATGTCGCGACCTGACCCTTCGAACACAGAAAAATCCTCCATTTTTACCACGATAACCCAGCCAATTTACCCCAAAATAAAAATCACAATCCTACTCAATCATCACAACATTTCCAAAGCAATCCCAGCAGCAAAACCCAACAGAAACTAACCCAAAAACACATCCAAATAATCAAGAGCGATTCCCAACTTATCTTACATGCAACACTCTAAATTACCAGCAGCAATTCAACACAACTCAACACATTTAAAAGCTTACCTTGAGCAGAAATGAATCCTTGAATTAGGTCCTTAAGCTCCAAGCTTCTAGCTCACAAAATCCAAACTCAAAATCCTTAATCTTTGGTTAGTTTCCACCAAAACTCACTAAGCTTCCAAGAGAGAGAAGGAAACCGAGAAATAGAGAGTGAAAGGGTCGGTTCAGAGAATTCTCAATGTTTCTTATGTTTTATTTTATTTAATTTAGTCTATAAGGTTACCTCAAGGCTTGGGGTACCGAAAATGTCCCCGAGGGCAAAATGGTAAATTTCCCCAATATTCCCTCCTAAACATTCTATCTTCAAATATATCTCCAAATATTGATTTCCATAACCCGATAACCCCATAGAATGTCTAATACCTGAAATACCCCTCAATTCGCCCCGAGTTGGATTTTCAACCCCGTTGTGACTTTCTAGCTAACAGCTCCCTAGGACTGTCTCAAATCCTGCAATGCAGATACATCACAAAATATATCACATTTATGCCCTCAACAGGCTAAAATTACAAACATTCCCCTAACAACCAAACGGGACCCACATGCATATTTAATTCACCTAAACATTCATCTCTAAACACATATTCATACAAATTCACATATTATAATATTAAATCACTTATTGCCCTCCAGGCACACTAATCGAGGCCCTAAGCCTAATTAGCAAATTTCGGACGATACAACTATCCTGTCCTTATAGAAATTTTGCCCTAAAAATTACCTGAAAAACTTGGGATACCACTCCGCATCTTTGATTCATGTTCTCATGTCGCCTCCTCAACTTTGTTGTTCCTCCACAACACTTTCACCAAGGCAGTAGTCTTGCCCCGCAGGACTTTATCCTTCCGGTCAAGAATCTGAAGCAGATTTTCTTCATAAGAGAAATCCTGCTCTAGCTTCAAATTCTCATAACTCAGTACATGCATCGAATCAGATACATACTTCCAGAGCTGGATACGTGAAAAACATTATGAACCCCTAATATGGCTGGAGGCATCGCTAGTCTCTAAGCAACCTCTCTAACCCTCTCCATAATCTCGAAGGGGCCAACAAACCTAGGGTTCAGCTTGCCCCGAACACCAAACTGTTTCACTCCCCTCAAAGATGAAACTCTAAGAAAGACATGGTCACCGACCTAAAACTCTACGCTTCTGCGTCTCAAGTCCGAGTAACTCTTCTGGCGACTCTGGGAGGCAAGCATTCGAGCTCTAATATTGTCAATCACCTCATTGGTCCTTTGAACCATCTTAGGACCCAGATATCTCCTCTCACTTGTCTTATCCCAATGAATAGGTGACCTGCACTTCCTCCCATAAAGCATCTCATACGGAGCCACTCCGATAGTCGCCAGATAACTATTATTGTACGAGAACTCAATCAAAGGGAGATATATACTCCAAGATCCACCAAAATCTAGCCCACATGCTCGTAGCATGTCCTCCAATATCTGAATCGTCCTCTTAGACTGTCCATCTCTCTAAGGATGATAAGCGGTACTAAACCGTAATTGCGTGCCCATAGCCTTCTGCAGACTCCCAAAACTTGGAGGTGAAGGTGGGGTCCGTGTCGGATACTATCGACCTCGGAGCCCCATGAAGTCAAACAATTTCCTTCACATATAACTAGGCATACTGCTCCACTGTTTAAGTCGTCCCGACAGGTAAAAAGTGGGCGGACTTGGTATACCTATCCACAATCACCCACACCGAGTCATGCTATCCCACGGTCTTCGGCAAACCAACCACGAAGTCCATGGTGATATCTTCCCACTTCCACTCTAGAATCCTTAGAGGCTGCAGCAACCCTTCTGGCCTCTAATGTTTAGCCTTGACCTATTGACAAGTTAAGCACTTGGCCACATAATCCACCACATCCCCCTTCATGCCTGACCACCAATACAATGCTCTCAGATCCTGGTACATCTTCGTCGTACCTGGATGTAAGGAATAGGTAGTGGTATGCTATTCATCTAAGATCTCCTGCTGGATGTCAAAATCCATCAAAACACAGATCCGACCCTTGTACTTCAGTAAACCCATCCCTGAGATAGAGAAGTCCTTAGCCGCTCTGACCAAGATGTTCTCCCTGTGACCTCTCAACTGGGAATCCATCCCCTGCGCCTCCTTGATACTCTCAAGGAGTGTAGACTGAAGAGAGATGTTAGCCAATTGACCAACTATCCTCCACCAGCATATCGGATATCTGTCTCAAACTGAACAACTGTCCTGGGCCTTTCTGACTCAATGCATCATCAACCACATTAGCCTTCCTAGGATGGTATAGGACATCATAATCATAATCCTTAACAAACTCTAGCCACCGCCTCTGGCGCATATTCAGATCATTGAGTAAAGAAGTAATTCAAACTCTTATGGTCAGTGTATATCTCGCACTTCTCACCATATAGATAATGTCACCAAATCTTAAATGCGTATACCACCGCTGCCAACTCTAGATCATGCGTGAGATATCTCTGCTCATACCCCTTTACTGTCTCGATGCATAGGCTATCACCTTTCCAGCTTTCATCAGCACACACCCTAAACCCTGTCTCGAAGCATCACAATAAACCACAAACTTATCATTATCTATCGACAAACTTAACACTGGTGCGGTGATCAGTCGCCGCTTCAAATCCTTGAATCTGTTCTCCGATATGTTTGTCCAAACATACTTTGTCTTCTTCTTTGTCAAACCTGTCAATGGGGTAGTTATCCTTGAGAACCCCTCAGCAAATCGCCAATAATATCTGGCCAATCCCAGAAAACTCCTCACTTCAGGAACATTCCTGGGTCTAGGCCAATCTTTCACTTCCTCAATCTTACTTGGGTCAACCAGAATCGCTTCCTTACTGAAGATATGGCCCAGAAATGTAACTTGCCGTAAGCAGAACTCGCACTTGCTGAATTTAGCATATAGCCTACGCCGTTCCCAGTCCTCGCCGTTCCCAGCTCTTGCTGTTCATTCACATATATGCACACATAGAATAATTATGAAGATACTTAAACACATATAAACTCAATCAAAGGGCTACGCCCTGCAATAAAATCATATAGGGTCGTGCCCTGCAACACAAGCTCTACGAGTACAGAAGCTTTCTTACCTGTGTCCTGAGCTTTCCAAGCACCGATGTCCCGAGCACAGTCCCCTAGGCCAAGCCTCGCTGAAACCCTAGTCACAACGAACAAACAATGTCCATCGATCAAGTTCTAATCCATTAAATAAATTTGGGTCATAATTCTAGTCTCCGAGACCTTGAATTCTATCAATCTGAGTGATAAAATCCATCCAGAGCCTTAACTTTTGGACTCCCAAACTTAAAACCTCTTTAAAGCATAAAAATGCACTAAGCGCCACGTCCCCATGAGGACCAGTCACGGCCCACCCCCAACCAGAGATCTCCAACTCCAAAATAGGGTAGGCACCCCGCTGCACAAGCAAGGGCATGCCGCGGCCCGCCCTTCTTCCTGGCCACCAAAATGCTCTAGAGGGACGCGGCTCAGCAAGAACAATGCTGCGGCCCGACCCTTTGAACCCAGAAAAATCCTCAATTTTTACCACGAAAACCCAACCAATTTACCCCAAAATCAACCTAACAATCCCACTCAATCATCACAACATTTTCAGAGCAATCCCAGTAGCAAAACCCAACAGAATCTAACCGAAAAACTCACCCAAATAATAAAGAGAAATTCCCAACTTAGCTTACATGCAACACTCTAAAATACTAGCACCAATTCAACACTACTCAACATATTTAAAAGCTTACCTTGAGCAGAAATGAATCCTTGAATTAGGTCCTTAAGCTCCAAGCTTCTAGCTCCCAAAATCCAAGCTCAAAATCCTTAATCTTTGGTTAGTTTCCACCAAAACTCACTACGCTTCCAAGAGAGAGAAGGAAACCGAGAAATAGAGAGAGAAAGGGTCAGTTTAGAGAATTCTCAATGTTTCTTATGTTTTGTTTTATTTAACTTAGTCTCCAAGGTTACCTCAAGGCTCGGGGTACCAAAAACGTCCTCGAGGAGAAAATGGTAAATTTCCCCAATATTCCCTCCTAAACATTCTATTTTCAAATATATCTCCAAATATTTATTTCCATTACCCGATAACCCCATAAAACGTCTAATACCCGAAATACCCCTCGACTCGCCCCGAGTCGGGTTTTCGGCCCCGTTGTGAGTTTCTAGCTAACAACTCCCTAGGACTGTCTTAGATCGTGTAATGCAGATATATCACAAATATATCACAATTATTACAATTATCACATTTATGCCCTCAACGGGCTATAATTACAAACATGCCCCTAACAACCAAACGGGGCCCACACGCATATTTAATTCACCTAAACATGCAATAATCACATATTCATACAAATTCACATATTATAATATTAAATCACTTATTTCCCTACAGACACACTAATTGGGGCCCTAAGCCTAATTAGCAAATTTGGGACACTACAACCTGGTTGTGGTTGCTGGATGCCTAGCTATTGAGGAAGATACCCCGAGGTTATATCAGATAGACCAGAAAAATATTGGATCGGCGGATAAGGTTTTAGATGGGTTCATGAGGATTCGGTGGGATAATTGCCGCATTTTGGCAAAAGAGCATGTAACGAAATTAAGACAGAGATAAAAGTGGTATCTGAGACATTATGAAGTATAGCACTAGCTTAGTAGGAAGAATTAAGGGTCAGTTGAATAAGTGTTTGACTTGAGGGTTGATCAGACGGAGCATCTTATCATAGGACACGTCAATACGGTTTGACAAGAGAAAGGGCCAAGTCTATGAGGATAGGATAATGTTTTCAAGAGTTACCCAATTAAGGATCAAGGCAAGAGGCATTTCAAGAATTTCCTCTTGCACTAAGTAGGATATGAAGGAGTCTTGGTAAAGGCCTTTAAACTGACCAATGTTCCAGGTAAGTTCGTTAAGCAGAGAGTACAAGGATAATGTTGATAAGTCATATTCAGATTGATCAAGGATGCTTCAGACAACTCCCTGCTAGAATCAGAACACGAATAACAACTTTATTGATAGTACCAAGGTTAAGGTAACAAGGTTACAGGCATGGTTCCAAGAGGTACAAGTTCTGATTTCTCCAGAAGAATTTCAGGGTCATGTTATGGGAGTTAATGGGATCATGTATAATGTAATTATGATGGAATCTTTAAGAGAATTACTAAAAGGAACGCCTTAGGGGCGAAGAGCATAGTGAAACCAGAGGGACACATTTACTACTGTATGAGGCACGTTCGAGGACATCCATACTTTGACTAAGGTAACATGAGAACATAATATTGATCTGAATGGATGGTTGCCTACTGAATTTTTAGAAGTTGGTATAAAGATTGATTCACATATCATGGTATTAAAGTTTGTAAGTATGGACTGGTACAGGAGAACGATGCGAGAGACATCGTCCTTGCTTAGAGTGTAGAGTTCCGGTACAGTATGTTATGAGTTAAGGGGCGTCATTTGTAACTGAAAGAGTGATCGTTGGCACCTCACAGTGGATGGCAAGCTGATAGGCATGCTGGTTAACCATGCTTAGAATGAAGTAATTACTTGGTTTGATTTGGAACTTGCGGTTGATAGTTGGCAAATATATTCCTATGAATGAATGGTGAGATGTAGGAAGAGAACCTTGTAGGAAAGGTTAAGAATCCTACCACTTTGGAATAGATGAGTTAAACTATGCGGATCAGATGAGTGATATGAAGGATACTGGCATTAAGGTAAGATGTGAGATGAACCTTAAATCACCCCTTCCATTTTTGATATTATTATGATATCAATGGGTGTTTTTCATAGAAATTATATGAACAAATAAAAAGCAAAGCATTCATTTTTATTTATTTTGACTTATATCATTTACTTATTTTATATTGATTGATATTAATTGAATAAACCTAGGTTTTTCTACTTCTTCTTTCATTTATTCGTTCGTTTACACCCTTTTCTTTTGTCTCTGTGTTGATTATCTATCCAGTGCCAATCTAAGATAAGTCTTTTTTTGTTGCCATTTCTCCATTGGATTCTTTTCTAAACATTGAAATTCATCATTCATATTGACAACAGTCTATCAAATAAATATAATCCAATCGCGGGTATTACATCCAAGAATTTGAATGGATGCTGAAACTGCACTATGTATATTGGGAGGCACATGACCTAATCATTTAGTAAATATGAGGTAATAATTAGAGGCAAGAAGGGCTATTATGATTCTAGTGTATCCTGGAGTTAATATAAAGGGATATGATTATAAACCCTAGGGGTGGACCACCTTGGGTCATAGATGAGGTAAGTAAATACAAAAGTTGTGATTTCACAAATTTGGTTGACACACCATGAATGGTGTGAGTGGGGTATCGAAAGAAAGAATGAGTATGGGAGAAGATCGTACAACTCCGAGTAGAATATTGTGAGACAAGGAACGAGAAGTACTTACTTCAGAAAGTGAACTTAGGGACAGGAAGTACCGTAAATCAGAAATGGCTCAAGGACCAGTGAAATTATTAAGAAAAGTTAAGGTCAGGAGTGTCTGCATTATTACAAGGATATGAGAATTCGCAAGTCTAGGTATGGGAACGTGGAGTTTCGGGAGCGTGAACTTTGTGTCCTCTGTGTGTTATGGACTAACAAGCGTACGGTGATTCAAAAAGGAAAAGAGGAGTTTGACTCTAGATTTGACTTATGTTTGAGAGATCCTAATACGGATTAGGCCGGGGGTCTATAGTTTCGAATTAGCCCAGTGCAGGTAGAGGCTTAGAAAATGTTACTGGTGCCAATGTTGAAGAAAGTGGTGACAAGTACAACCCCTAATTGGGTAAGGAGACCCTGGAAACTTAGTGGAACTTACTATGTAAGGAAAAGCCAGTGAAATTCTGAATAAAAGAAAGATAGTCTTACAGATTAAGACTAATGTCCTTGTGAGAATGTCGAAAGTAGTGACCTAGTAAAAGACCTGAATCTAGGATTACAGTCAGGTTTGCGAGATTAGTGTTTCAACGTATGTGAATAAATTTCAAGGACGAAATTTTTATAAGGAGGGGATAGTTGTAGCATCCAAAATTTGCTAATAAGGCTTAGGGCCTTGATTAGTGTGTCAGGAGGGAAATAATTGATTTAATTATGATATTACATGAATTATGTAATTATGTGATTAGACATGCATGATTGTTTGTATTAAATATGCATGTGATCCCATTTCTGTGAATAGGGGAGTGTTTGTAATTTTGGCCCGTTGGGGGCATAAATGTAAATTTGCATGTGTTGTGAATGAGACCCAAGTGTTATGGTTATATATTTGAGATGTGTGATCCGAGATGAATCAAGGGAGCATATTCGCGGAATAGTCACAACAGGGTCAAATACCCGGCTCGGGAGGAGCCCGCGGTATTTTGGTATGTTATATGTGTTTAGGGATGACCGAGTAATGGGTAGTAGTTTAGTAATGGTTTGGACATGTCGGGATTAAATGGGAATTTATTAGGAACACTTGGGGAACTATCGGGATGTGGCAAATGATGAGTTAGCCCTTGGGGATGTTAAAGGATAGGGTTATATCTAGAGGGCGTTTTGGACTTTTCAGTTGGGGATAGGTTTGGATGGCCGTAGATAGTAGAACCCACTAGAAGTGGGGGATAGGTTTGTGTAAATATGTTGCATTTAAAGGATTGTTTATTGATCTGGTCCTCTATGTTGCAATTTTATTTTATGTTCCAGATTTCTCATGGCCTCGGGTCAGCATGAGCCCTGAGAGACAAAGCCTGTTGACTGAGAAAGGGCTCCTTCACGAGTCCAAAGAAAATGCCATTAGTATCAGAGGGGTAATGAATCCCTACTACATACATATTATGACTCGGCTCTGCTTTATGGATCAAGCTGATGTTGGGGCTATGCGAGTCAGAACACTGAAGGGTTACATGTCCATCGCCAAGGTTACTGCTACGTGTGCGAAGCAATTGGGAATGTTCTTAAAAATGTCTCCCCCTACTTCTTCGACTCTGTCATTATCAAAGACCGAGTATGAAAGGGCGTGTTTCAAGACCTTCACAGCATGTACCAAGCACTAAGGGGTCCCTGAGAGCAAGAAGAGGGATGGTTCTGTTCCACCCCTTGCCGTACACATTTTCCTCTCTCTCCAGAAGGAACTCTCTCCCTCTCTCCCTACACATTTTCCTTCCTCTCTCTTTGGTGTTCTTGGAGCTAAGGGGGGATTCTTTTAGGAACTAGTTTAGAATTGAAGGTGTGGAAGCTTGGAGACTGAGGATCAGCTGAGGATTTATTCATGGTTATCATTTGTGGAAGGGGTAAGTAAATTCCTATGCTTCTCTGTTGAGTTATGAGTTTGATATTGATGTTCTTGAGTTTCAAACTCAAGGTTTGAATTTTGGGCTGTGATGGAGTTTCGATTTAGCTATTACTGTGGTGGTGTTGGTTAAGGTAGTTGGGAATACTTTAGAGACGTAGTTATGGTTGTAGTTCATGTCTAGGGTGGAATTTTGGTGAATTGAGTTCAGGAAAAATGTAGAAAATTGTGGGATTTCCTAGTTTCAGGCTTGAGCCGCGGCCCTGTTCTTCAGGCGCTACGACCCGTGTTCGAAGAGGCTAGAAAGCCTCTATCTTCCAGGCGTGTTGCGACCCAAGGATGGGTATGTCGTGGCCCGTGAGGATTTATGCCTCTAACTTGGCGCGTGTCGCGGCCCAAGCTCTCAATGTTGGTCATTTGATGGTTTTAGGTTTAGGAACTCAAACGTTAAGGCTCGGGAAGGATTTTACTACCCGGTTTGGTAGAATCCAAGGTCACAGAGGCTAGTATGTAATTCCAAAGGCTTTTAATTAATTTAGATCATAATTGATATTTATTAATATGTTGTGACTAGGTCTTACCGGTCAGGCCCGGGATTAGGATCGTGCTCGGGATTGCTTTTGATTATCAGCCCGGGACACCAGGTAAGAGAACTGTTTGTACGCGTAGAGCTATGTGGTGTGTTTTATTGTATGTATTGTTTATGTTTATTATGTCATACATGTGATTATGACTAATCAGCAAGCACTAGGACCAGCAAGAGCTGGGATCGGCAAAAGCCGGGAGAGGCAAGGGCTGGGAGTGGCAAGAGCCAGAATCGGCAAAAGTTGGGAGAAGCAAGGGCTAGGAGTGGGAAGTGCCAGAATCGGCAAAAGCCGGGAGAGGCAAGAGCCGAGACCGGCAAGGGGCCAGGAACGGTGTTGAGCACGCAGAGAACAAAGTTGGGAACGGTGTTGAGGACGTGGAGTGCAAGCCATTAGGGCGAGACCCTGCTAGGATGTTGGAGTTATCCTCTCGGTAAAGACCACAAACCCATGGCCTGGTAAAGCATCTGGGACAACATCGCCACTATGTGGTCAGCCTATTGGCTGCTTTGTTATATGCTATTGTAGTATTGAGCTGCTGTGTGAATATACTGTTGTATTATTTTGTTGTCGTGTTATAGTGCTAATGTGTGATTGCACTGCAGTACTATTAGGCTGTTATGCCATTGCACTTTTGAGCTGGTCTAGATACTGTGTTGTTAAGCATGCTTGTAGGATCTGGTATCTGCTTGTTGCTCTGATTGAATATGAGTTGTTGAGATATATTTTTATTGCATACTGTGCTTGACGTTCTCTTGCTGGGCCTCGGCTCACGGGTGCTTTGTGGTGCAGGTAAGAGCAAGGAAGCTGGATCTTACAACCATGAGTTGGAGGGCATGGAGCGGTGTGTACATGTTTGGCCTACGTGGCCACCACGGTTGGGGTTATTTTATGGAACACGTGGTAAACATTCGGTTTTGTCGCTTAGGTCGATTGTACTGTACCTTTGGATTTTAAATGTATTTCAAAATAGTGTCTTGGGATCCCAATGGTGTTAAAATTGGGTGGCATGGGGAGTCGTCTCAAAATGGTGTTAAACCTTTCAGCTTGGAGGTCATCAGAGTCCTCCTGTCTCTTTTGCCCTTTTTCAATTTGGGCTCCCTGCGTTTGGTTTGGAGCTTTAGTAGCAAGCGCATTCTGGGCTCTAGCAGCAGGTGCGCCCTGGCCCTATCCAGCCAGAAGCAACCCTTCCTCTCTGAGCTCCTATCCTTGCCATTTTTCTTTGATTTAAAATCAAAAAGCTCCTAAGCGCATAGGGATGAGAAGTTAATACCAATGCAGATTACCTTCTCCCTTTTGGTTGCCACCACAAAATCAAAGATCCTCTATCTAAGTTGTTAGATTTGGTTCCGGCTATACTCTTTGTTCTCGGCCTCGACCTCTTCCTCTGCCTTGGCCACGACCTGCATCTTGGTCAACGGCCGCTCTCTGGGTTGTGTCTGGTTGATTAACAGCTCCACCTCCCCTGGCTCAAGTGTTAGGCACCATCGCAAGTCTTTATACCATAATGTATAGTATGGAAGAATACTAACCTAGCAATAAATGAGCATAATAGTTTTGCTCATAAACATGAAAGAAGAACCCTAATGATTCGTCTCAAAAGAGGTAGTCATAATATTCAGGGATATAACCTAGCATTACAAAATGTTCATGAAAGATCATGCCATAGGATTTTAGTTAGCAGGACCATAAATCAAAAAAGAGAACCTAACTACACGTCGGGTTTCTACATTTGCCTGCTACAACTACACCAAAGTCCTACACCCTAGTAGGTTTGGAAGATCGTCACAAAAAGTATCAACAAGACTCTCACAACATAATATATTCTAGGCTATCCATCAGGATATCCAGCTTTATGGAGGTATCTTCCTCCAGCTTCTCGGGATCCTCCTCTGCCTTGAGGTATGCTATCAACCACGGAGATAGGCCAATCCATGGCCGAAACGCTAGCTCTATTTTCATAAGGAAGTCATCCCACGTGTTACGAACCAGCTGCCAACGTCTATGATGAAATAATATCTATGTCGAGCCTCTCAAATAAGTTCTACCATATCGCACTCTCCATCAATCAGGTGTCTTGGCTCTATCAAGGAGTTCTGACATGTAATGAGTCCATTGTCTAATAACATGTCGATGTTGTTGATCATACTGGAAGTGGTGAGGAACCTCGTTGTGAAATAATCTATTATATTTAATCCTGGGCATAGGGTTCTTGGGTAGGTTTCTTATCACAAGGTCACATTTATCAGGTATATCGGCCATAACCTAGAATTTACATAATTGAGGTAAATAAAATATAGCAAAGGAAGTTAGGAATGAGTTTCCTAATACGCAGTGGAATAGTGATGGGTTGGCCAAGTGTACAACAAAAATTTTGTAACATATTTAAACTACCTATAAATATGCGGATCCATTAATATACATACATTAATCATAAACATGAAAAGAATAAAGAACATAACTCTTGATGCCTATCAAGTGTCCTTGTAATATTTTTGTAAAATAAATTATCTTCCTATCCAAGCTGCTTCCACGTACTCACACCAAGATCTTCCACAATGTTCTCTACACCTTAAGAAGTGTGTGGGCACATAGAGAATAAACGATGCTATATTTATGATTCAACTTGATGTACACAACACATGAGATTAAAATAATAGGCCATAGATTGGTTCTGTATCTTTTTCAGGGAGATATAGAAAGTATTGTTCTTTTTCTTTTAGCGAATAAATTCAGTATATTTTTATTTTTTGATAAGTCTAACTTAAATAGAAAATATTTAAATTTAAAAAATAAATATGTAAGAAATTTACAATTTATGTTTTAGTTAATTAATTATCTTATTAATGAAAATATCAAAAACTAACTTCTAAATCTTCCATTAATTAATTAATTAAATAAATAAAAGTGAAAAATCTATCCCTAATTTTTTTTATGTAGCCCGAAGAACAAATTCATTAATTAATTAAGAATATTGTAATAAATTAATTAATCACTATTATCATATAATTCCATATTTGGCCTGAAGAAAAAATTTATTCTTAAATATGTCTTTTTACAACTTTATCCTTTATATCAACTCTTACCTTAAATAGTGTTGATAGAACCACTGTGGGGACCTATGGACCAATAATTCTAAGCTCCAATAAATTTGAGATTATTAATTAAACTCTTTAATTAAATAATCTTAATTTGTTAATCTCATGATTTCTCCACTATAAATATGAGACTACACTCTTGTAATTATCGACATTTCATTTACTGAGTATTTTATAATAATAAAGCGTCCATTGATATAATCATTATGTACAAATTAACCCTCTAATAATTGTTCATAATTAACCGGGAATAAAATTATCATTTTACTTTTTTAATTATATTTGGTTTCTTAAGTACCATTGACTTTATTAGTGAAGGTTAATTCATAACTAAATTATTAATTTGAGCTCAATAACCTTTCAGTCCCAAAAGTCAAACCTTAAGAGAACCATTATTCAATCTCTTACGAGAAGGTACAGATTTCATATCTGTATACTATGTGCCAAGCCATTTACATTAATGAGTTCCCAAAACAAAATTTTCTAGCTTGATCTTTCTGATAGACCCTAATGAGTGAATCAAAGAACTCATATAACATAAACAAAAGTTCATAGTAACATCAGGATTAAAATCTATTTGTATATGATCATCAGTTGATATATTTAATTAATACTTCGAAATGATATTTAACTAAGTATTAATAAACATATCTGGTCCAGTTCTAAATATTCTTTAATATGTAAATTACCTCCACTATAGTGTCCTACTAAACTAGTGATCCGGATCTAGATCTCATGTATTCATAATACTAGTGAATCGTACTTGCAGTAATTAATCTAAAGATTCCATAACTTTATTTTACTACGAACTATTCAAGTTTATTTATCTCAAACACAACCCTCCCATACCAATACGTGGTTGAGATCACATATATGAACATAGGAATTTTTCTGATATCTACTTTATATTATCACAGAATAATATAGTCCATAAAATATATGCATAACTAATTCAATTTATTTATTTATTTATTTCTTAAAACAATGTCTACTATATATGCTTTCAGGGCACAATTCCCAACAATCTCCCACGTGCCCTAAAGCAAATGAGGTATCTCTCGCACTCCCATTTTTGTTACATGCTCCATGAAAGATTTCGTGGATAAAGTCTTTGTGAAAGGATATGCAAGATTATGCTCTGAAGTTATCTTCATAACTGCAAAATGTCCTCCATGAACTATCTCTCTGATCAAGTGATATGTCATCTCGATGTGCTTTCCCCTCTTGTGAGTTCATGGATCCTTTGAGTTAGCTACTGCCCCACTGTTGTCACAGTATAGGACTAGTGGCTTATCCACATCTAACACTACTTCTAGATCAGAATAGAACATCTTGAGCCACATAGCCTACTTAGCTGCTTCACAAGCTGCTATATACTTGGCTTCCATGGTAGAGTCTACAATGCCGGTTTGTTTATGTAATGCCCTTCTTCCTTAGAGCCATTACTAAGTGAGTTTAAAACGTGCAATTAACTCACTAATCGAGGATTTAGGTCAAAAGTGTAGCTAAACTGTAACAAAAGCCATACAACTTGAAAATGTAACCATAATTGAAATTATAAGACGTTATACATTTGGGATCCCGAGATATTGTTTAGAAACATTTACAATTCAAAATACGATTAAAGTCAACTAAACAACAAAATTCGCACTAATACAAAACATCTCCCAAAAATACCCCTGGCCGTGGCAGCCAGGCAAGCCAAACATGTACACGTCGCTTCACGCTCTCTTCACTATGGTTGGTCGACCTTGCCCTAGCCCTTACCTACACCATAGAGCACCCGTGATCCGTAGCCTAGTAAGAAAACTCCACACAAGCAATCAACATATGCATATCTATCATTCAACATGTAAAATAAACTACCAACAGGCTAAACACATAATGGCCATGCCGTCTCAGGCGCTTTACCAGGCCCTGGGTTCGCGGTCTACACCGTGAGGATATCCCAGGTATCCATTAGGGTCTCACCCTAGCAACTCGCACTTCGCGTGATTAACGCTGCACCCGGTCCCTTACCGTACTCGGCCTTTGTCATTCCCGACCCTCTCCATTCTCGGCCTACGTCGTTCCCGGCTCTTGCCGTTCATTCATATATATGCACATATAGCATAATTAAACAAATACTTAAACACGCATATACATACTCAATGGGGCTATGCCCTACAACACAATCATATAGGGTCATGCCTTGCAACACAAACTATAGGGCCTCGCCCTGCTCTATGGGTACAACAGTTTTCTTACCTGTATCCCGAGCTTCTTGAGCACCGAAATCTCGAGCACAGTCCTCTAACCCGAGCCTCGTTGAAATCCTAGTCACAACACACAAGTAACACTCTCGTTACTAACCAATTCATAATTGTACCTCAGAACGAATCTCGTGCTCTTGGAACCTCCCGTTTCCCCACACAAGGTAGGGAAAGCGGCCCCCCAAGCCCCTGAGCCAAAACCCTAAAACCACAAAATTCCACCTCTTGAAAATGGCCTAGCGCCACAGCATAGCCCTATAGGGGTCGCGACATCCAGCAACGCTCCCTTGTCCTGATTCAACCCAGTGTCGCGACACGGAAGAACAGGGCTGCGACACTCATACGCGAACTTAGAAAACTGGGTTTTTCCCAACATTTTTCTCAAGACAAAACTCATCCAAATCACCACCAAGGTACACCCATGTGCCAATTCACCCTATAACCCCAAATAAACAGTATAGCAACTTAGAAATACCAGCAACAAACTCAAACACTCAATCAAACCAAAGAATCACCTAGTGGTTTAGAACTCCACAAAACTTAAACCACACGTTACAAAATTTAAACCACTCTCTAGAAAACTTAAACCACACCAGCAAATAAACTTCAGAAATGCATGGAATTCTTAGCTCAAGTAGAGATTTGACCCTGAGCTACTTTCAAATCCAAATCCAAGCTCAAATCCCCAAATCCCTAAGCCTAACCTTGCCAAAACTTCATCCCAAGAATCCACAAAGCAAAACATAATTTAACTCACTAATTCAACACTTCCAGTAGAAATTCATCAAAGAGTTGAATTAAAGACTTACTCTTGATCGTATCTAAGCCTCTGAACTCTTGATTTTCTGACTTATGGTCCTTGATGAATTCATCAAAGAGTTGAATTAAAGACATACACCTTAGAGAGGGAGAGAGAACCGAAGGGGTGAGAGAGAGAGAGAGCTGAGGGAATTTAATTTTTTCTTCCTTCCTTTCCTCTGTTTTCCTAAGTGGTTCTAGAGTCCCTAGAACCTAAATTGTATATACCCTCTTGCTAATAGACTGAATTCCCCCCCCCCCCCCCCCCTAAGTTAACCTAAGTCTCAAATATCACCAAGGGCAGTTTAGTCATTTGACACATCCCGCAACGTACTTGAGTATACCTAAAAAAACCCATTAATCTCGGAAAACTCAAATCATTACTAAATTGCTACCTGATACATAATAATTCCCAAAAACATATAATATTCCCAAAATACCCCTAAGCTCCTCCCAAGCCTGGTATTTGACCCCGTTGTGACTTTCTAGCTAAATTGCTCCCTGGGACTGTCTCAGATCGTGCATCCCAAATATATCACAACTCACACATGGTGTCAATCACAATAATCACAAATATTTTATTTATGCCCTGAACGACCTAAAATTACAAACATGCCCTTAATAACCAAACGGGGCCCACATGCATATTTAATTCACCTAAACATGCATTTCTAATCACATACTCATCAAATTCACACATTAACATAATAAACAACTTATTGCCCTCCATGTACGCTAATCAAGGCCCTAAGCCTTATTAGCAAATTTGGGACGCTACAGTTTAATACTTCTCCCGACTACTACTCCTCTTCCAAGAGTAAACACTGATCCAGATGTCGATTTTTTACTACCTCTTTTTGATTGAAATTCATAATCAGTGTAACCAGTGGGCTTCAGGTCTCCACCAGAATATACAAGCACATAATCTCTATTATTTCTAAGATACTTGAGAATATTCTTCACTGCAATCTAATGATTCAATCCAGGATTGGATTGATAACGGCTAACTATCTCTACTGCATATCTTCCTCTTCCTGAGGTGTTTTGGGACACTACTCCTTGGAAAGGACTACTCTAGAATAGGTTGGCATATCACCCTTTTTGGAGTTTTGCATATTAAAGCGTTCTAGTACCTTATCAATATAAGTTGCTTGAGACAGTGGCAAAGTTTTGTTTTGTCTATCTCTAAGAATTTTATGCCCAGAACATACTTGGTTTCTCCCAAATCTTTCATTTGGAATTGTTTAGCTAACCAGTTCTTTACCTTTCATAATTATGTTACGTCATTGCCAATCAGTAATATATCATCAACGTAGAAAATGAGGAATACTACTACACCATCTTTGATTTGTTTATAGACACAAGGTTCGTCAACGTTTTGTTCAAAACCAAATGTTTTAATTATGTCATCAAATTTAATTTTCCAAGATCTAGAAGCTTGTTTGAGTCCATAGATGGACCTAAGAAGCTTGAAAACTTTTTTCTCTTGACCTTTAATTTCGAACCCTTCTGGTTGAGACATGTAAATAGTTTCGTCAAGGTAGCCAATCAGAAAAGTTGTTTCGACATCCATTTTCCAAATCTCATAATCCATGCACACAACAATGGATAAGTGTATACAAATGGATTTTAGCATGGCTACATGAGAAAATTTTTCTTCATAATCAACCCTTTCTTTCTGTGTGTAGCCTTTGGCTTCAAGCCTTACTTTGAAAGTCTCTTCTTTCCCATCCGCTCTTCTTTCCTTCTTGACTATCCACTTGCAACCAATGGGCTTTATATTCTAAGGTGGATCTTCAAGAACCCAGATAGAATTGGAATACATCGATTCAATTTCCTGGTTCATGGCGTCTTGCCATTTGTCCTTGTCAGAATCATTCGTTGCATCTTTAAATGTCAATGGATCATCTTTTTTTGTGTCTGACACAAGCATTTGAACTTCGTGTTCATAACATATGGATTGCTTACTAACCCTCCCTCTACAATGAGGCTCTCTACTATTTTGACTAGAACTAGCAGTTTCCTCTTGCCATTTTTCATTGGTTGTTGCTGGTGACTTTGCAACTTCATTCGGGACCATCTCCTCCAATACAACCTTACTACGAGGTTTGCGGTTATTAACATAGTCATGTTCAGGACAAGTTGCATTTCTCAATACAAATGTTTTATTTTCTTTTGGACTATAGAAAATTCCACCTCTAGTCAGTTTGGAATACCCACAAACATGCACACTTCAGAGCGTGACGCCCCCAAATGCGAAAATGGTGTAAACTAGGTTTACAACCATTCCAAAATTCCATGGGTGTCTTCTGGATAGACTTAGATGGAAGAACATTTAATATCTATAGAGCACATTGAACCACATAGCCCTAGAATGACGGTGGTAATGATTAGATGCTCATCATTGATCTAACCATATCTAGTAACGTCCTATTCCGTCTTTCTGAAACACCATTTTGCTGTGGCATTCCAGGTGCTATGAGTTGGAATTGAATACCATCCTCACACAGATTTTCCTCGAATTGAAAAGTTGCATTCCAAGTACTCTTCTCCTTGATCAGATCGGAGAACTTTCAGTGATTTACCTAATTGCTTTTCAGCCTCTGCTTGAAATTCTTTAAACTTTCCAAAAGTTTCATATTTTCTTTTCATTAAGTATAGGTAACCATATCTTGAATAATCATCAACGAAAGTGACAAAGTATTCTAACCTCCTCTTTCTTGTACATTAAGTGGTCCGCAAACATCCGTATGTACTAGCTGAAGTGGTTCTGTAGCTCTTGATCCTTTAGCAGAGAAAGGTCTCTTGGTCATCTTTCTGTCTAGACAAGATTCACAAATAGGGAGAGATCCAAGAGATAGTTCTCTTAAAGGACCATCCTTTTCAAGCCTATTAATTCTGTCTAGACCAATATGTCCCAATTTCAAGTGCCACAGATACGTTCACTATCAGAATCAATCTTTTGTCGTTTAATAGATCTAAGATTAGCTGTTGTAAATAGTTCAGAATTAAGTAAAATAAATTGTCATTCAATATAAGTATGTAAATAATTTCTTTAAATAATAACTATTTTATTAATAAAAGAAATAAATGTAATGCAAGAATAGGAATATGCCTCCAAACATTAATAATAAAAATTACTAATAATAAACTAAATTTGTAGATTGTAGTTTTCTTTGTTCAAAGAAATCTCGAATTTCTAAAACCAAATAAAAATTTTAATTGTTCAACTAACAATAAAGATTCTAAATAAAACTACTCTCCAACTTCTCCAACTTTACTTTCTATCTAAATCCTCATCATTCTCTTCCTCCTTTTTAGGGTTCTGATTCTTCAAAAGGAAAAACAAAGAAAAATAGATTAGTGGCATTAATTTTTGAATCTACTATCCAAAAATTTGAATTTGATATTCATAGTATTTGAATCTACTATTCAAAGTTGATAAAAAATATATGTAAATCTCATTTATCTTTTACGTTTGATACAAATGTTGACACTTAGCAAAGACTTCCTTTGTCATTGCTCGCCACATCTTATGGGTTGAGTCATAGTGTATATATTTTTCCTTTGTTTCGTCGGTCATGGTTGAAAGCATGCAATAACGTGCCAACCAATTGGGTTTCATCCAATTTGTATATTTTTTTTCTGCTTCATAACTAGTAGCCAAAGATAGATCTGTTTAAGGTTTGTTAAAGACAGTTGATGTAATAACCCAAATTTGCAAATAAGGCTTAGGGCCTTGATTAGCGTGCCTGGGGGAAATAAGTGAATTATTGCTATAATATGTGAATTTATGTGAATATGTGATTAGAGATGCATGTTTAGTTGTATTAAATATGCATGTGGGCCCCGTTTGGATATTAGGGGCATGTTTGTAATTTTAGCCCGTTGAGGGCATAAATGTGATAAATGAGATAAATGCAATATACTTGTGATATATCTGAGTAGCACGATCCGAGACAGCCCTTGGGAGTTGTTAGCCAGAAAGTCACAACGGGGTTGAGAATCTTACTCGAGGCGAGTCAAGGGGTATTTTGGGTATTATATGTTTTATGGGGTTATCAGGTTATGGAAATAAATATTTGGAGATATATTTGAGGTTAGAATGTTTAGGAGGGGATATGGGGGAAATTACCATTTCGCCCTCAGGCACGTTTTTGGCACCCCGAGCTTTGAGGTAACCTTAGAAGCATAAGTTAAATAAAACAGAATTTTGGAAATACTTAGAAACTTGGAGAAACCGACCCAAGCATTTCCTCTTCTCTCTCTTTATTTTCTCTAAGTCTTAGCAAGGGAAACTTTGGTGGAAACTAGTCAAGACTAAGGAATTCAGTTGGGGTTTTGCGAGCTTGAGTCTTGGAGCTTAGGGAACTATATGATTGTGTTGCAGGGCGTAGCCCCTTTGATTGAGTTGATTCATGTTTGGTATTTGTTTTATTATGCCATGTATGCATATGTGTGAATGTTCGGCAAGAGCCGGGAACGGCGCAGGCCGAGGTCGGCAAGGCTAGGAACGACAAGGGGCTGAGAACAACGTTAGTCACGTGGAGTGCAAGGCCGAGTGCAGCAAGGGGTCGGGAGCAGCGTTTAGCACGCGAAGTGTGAGTTGCCATGGAGAGATCCTAAAGGATACCTGGGATATCCTTACGATGTGGACTGCGAACCCAGGGCCAGGTAAAGCGCTTAGGACAGCATGGCCGTACGTGTATAGCCTATTGATGGCTTATTTATATTCTAAGTGATTGATATGCATGTGTTATCTACTTGTGAGGGTTTTCTTTCTAGGCTTCGGCTCACGGGTGCTCTGTGTTGCAGGTAAGGGCAAGGGAAAAGTCAACCAACCATGAGTACAGAGAGCGTGAAGCGGCGCGTACATGTTTGGCTTGCCTGGTTGCCACGGCCAGGGGTATTTGGGAGATGATTGTATTAAACTTAGATTTTTTCATCTAGTTGACTCTGCTTGTATTTATGTGTTGTAAACATTTCTAAACAGTGTTTTGGGATCCCAAATGTTAAACGCTTTATGATTTTCAGTAAATGGAATTATTTTCAAAGTTTATGACCCTGTTTATAGTTTAACTACACGTTTGTCTAAAAACCTCGATTAGCGAGTTAAATGCACGTTTTAAACTCACTTAGTAACGACTCTAAGGAAGTAGGATGTTACAGTTGAAATCAACTTTTTATAAGAAAAAATTATCAAAATGCCTCGAAATCAGTGTTGCATGTTTTTCAGGTTCAAAAACAAAAGATTTGAGAAAAGCATCAATTTGTAATTCACCAATAGAAATCTTTGCTGTGAAAATAAATAAATAAATAAAATTGAATTTATGTATACAATAAATATCAGTAATATTCAGAATAGTAAACGTGATGCATGAATGCAACAATTAAAGAAAACATAAAAAATAATTACTAATTCCATGATTAATTAATTTGAACATTAATGGACCAGCCTTAGGGTAGGTCAGACTACTTCCAAATTAATTTTGAGACAAGTTCTCAAATTTATAAGTGAAAACTCAAATCAACATTTCTCTTTTGAGTTATAAACAACTGCTTGTTTGGTCAAGGATACGCTAGTCCGCTCGAAAGCCTAATGCACCTTGTGAGTGTAACCCATTATTTTAGATCAATGACTTAACTCAAGAGTGTGCCTTGGGGTCAGTCAAACTTGAAATACATCATTAAATCCTATTCTTGAAAAAGAAGTTTGCCTTGAGAATAACACAGTTAGAAGCCTTCCTTAGGGGGACACAAACAATGGTTCTGTGAGGCCCTCTCCATGTTACCTTGGTTCTAACGAATAGTGGAGACCATGGGACTTATTGTCATAACTCCCTCTTCCACTCACTATTTTAAAATATATTTTTTTCTCAAAACATCCTATGCTTTTTAATTAGTTTGTAAAAATAAAGTGATATATTTTTACCAAATGATATTCTAATAATTACTAATACAATCAAGCAAAATTAAAATGTTAGAACTATGCCCTAATTAATTCAATTTTAATTTGGTATAATTACTCAAAATATCATTTATTATTTAATAAAATAATTTTATTAAATACTAAAAATTAAACTACTTTTAAAATATATTTCCGCTCTTGAACTAGTTAAAAATAGATTTATTATTATATGTTCCATCACATAAAGCATATAATCACATAGGACAATCATAAGGCATGTTTCTACTCATATGAGATGCATGCTAATTTTAAATACTGTGTGGGTAATATGTATGGTATGTCAAAAATGCATGATAAAGTATTAAATTTTTTTATCACATTCAAACATTTACATAAATAAATACTAAATAATAAATGTGGGTCGGGTGTCTTGGGTATTTCTAGAAAAAATTACAGCACTTGCAAAATTATACACAAAAATGTAAGAGACTAAATCCTAAAGAGAACTTTATCTTCAACTTGGCGCCTTCACAAGTAGTCTTGATCCATTAAGCCACTTATCCATTTAATTTTTAATTAAAATAACTTTTAATTATCTTAAACAAATTTTAAGAATAATTAACTTGGGCTTTAATGCCCAATAAGTTATTAGGCCCACTTTTGAATTTGCGCTCAAACAATTAATTCAAAACAAAACAATTTTTTTTATTATGGGCTAAAATTAATTAAGCCCACAATTTAAATAGATAACAATGTGCAAAACTTAGGGTTAAGAAACCTAGGGCCGGCAGCACAAGGTGGCTCGGTGTGGGGCTCAGAACAGCAGCTGGGAGGTGCGGCGGGCGGCTTACAGCGATTAGGTGGCCCAGCGGTGTGGCTGGTTGCAGGTGCAGGGGCGCACGTAGGAGGATGCCGCAAGGGCGCGTGGTGCGTACGGTAGGCAATGCAGGGCTACCAACACCTATATCTCACCCCATATGACCCAACCATATGAAACTTAAGCACATGCACCCCAAAATGAAGAAACCACCATGGTTGAGCTTGAAGCTCAAAAACTCAACAGAAAACAATAGAAACCTTAGAATTCAAGTGACCAAGTTCAAAATTTCTTACCTTCAATAGAGAAATTCGACCTTAGGTTATCCTCCACACTTCCCACTACACCAAATACCCATTTCCATAACACATCAATATAATACTAATAGAAAAGTATTATGGTAGAGTATTATATTCGGCAACTTTTTATGTAAAAAGGGCGGTAATATATACATCCCGCCACTTAGAATTTTCTTTTCATTTCAAACCTGAGAATCCCGAGACACCCATCTCCTTTCTCTTCCCCATTTTTGAGACCTGAGACCCCCATTTCTACCCATTTCCTTCAACATATCGACACAGCACACAAATTTCTTCAACATATCTGAGCTTTCCTTCAACATTTCTTCCCATTTCCTTCAACATATCTACACAAAGAAGAGACCCATTTCTTCAGCTTGGTCGTACGATCTCCGAACTCCTCACCCTCTCTCTCTCCTCTTTCTCTGTCACTCTGTCAACCTTCGATTTCCAGTCGTTGGGCTTTACAAATTTGTTCTTCTCTTCGGTGGCAAGCCAGGTAAGTAATTAGTTTAAGATGTTAGATTTATCAGCTTGAATCTCATAGAATCTATAAAATTTGTGGTTTTCAAAATTAATTTTTGATTTTGCATATGTGTTTTTGATTTTGCATATTGATGTACATATTCCAAGATTTTCTTGGTGTTATGCTTTGCCACTAAAACTTGATTTTATGTTGTTTGTCGTAGACACAAGCCTCACAAAATGGTAATGCACATGTTTTTATCTTGTCTATAATTCTCTGGTTGCGTAGTTCCCTCAAGCCTTGTTCACTTATATGACCCATCCTTTGTTGCCATAGTTGCATCTCATTTTCTTGAACTTTAATAGCATCAGCTTCAGCAATAGATACAGTTTACCCATCTAACACATACAATCCATTTACTTTATTCCATTTCATAACTAGCAGTGAGCCTTTAGTAATCTTTATGATGCCATTTGAAGACGTGCAGTTGTAGCCTTCATCCTCCAATGAGTCGAGAGAGATTAAGTTGTAGCCCCGAGCAAAATATAATTCATCAATCCAGTGGATCAATCTGGGGACAGATAGCTAAAGCGACCAGGGTTTCCATCATCTTTTTCGCATTGTGTTTTTGTCCTTTTGTTCTATTTCATTCTTCTAAGTTAGACTTCAGCATTGCAAATATGGCCTCCTTTCACTACTTCCAGTTCAGGAAGTCCTTTGCCAAAAGTATTTTTAGCTCAATCATCTACGAGTCTTCAGATGGTTATAGTTGAGATGAGATTAGCCTAACCAGGTTCCAGTAGCCATGTTAACACTGCAACCTGTTCAACATTTGGAGCCAAACCCCATCATAGCTTTACAAAAGGATCCTACAGATTCTTTAGCACCAAAAGCATGGACTTCCAGTACAAATCAAATTGAAATGCATGGCAAACTATCCTCCATTTCTCATAAGCTAAAGATTTAAAGAATAAGAAACATGATTAACAATGTATGTTTAACAAAATAAGCATTGTCCTTGTCATGTACTATGTTCTACATATCTATATTATTATGTCAATCTTTTCTCTCAAACATCTTTCACTTGCTTTAGAATATGTTCTTTTAATAAATCATCTAATTGAAGGATAACATGTTCAACCTTGAAAAATGAGAAGGCTGAATCTGAAATGGTTGATGGTAGTTTATCCCAATAATTAAACAAATATCCATTATATATAACCAACCCTGCAAAATCCAACTCCTCAAAGGAGCAAAACTTGTATTCCCACATATTGCTCTGGAATAATGAGCTACAAAATTTCCATTTTGTAAACTTCAATGAAACGTTAGAAAGGCTACCAAATACAGAAAAACTAGAACAATCCATTGGATATCTTGTTTCATCCCAAGCGAAACACGCAAAACTACATCATCAACCACAGGACCACAAAGAATACCATCTTTTGTTTGGCTTGCAACGTAACTCATAAAACTGATTGTTGTCACACTTGAATCTGCCTTGAACTTCATTGAGAAATTCTTGGCTGAGCCTGTGCCACTACTGAGAAGAGTAAAATTTTGAACTGTTGACCCTGCTTGGGCAGACACTAGGAAATCTTTCACACACGAGTTGTTGGCATCACCTAGAATAAATTCCAAATTATAACTCGATCCCTCTTTAAGGCTTGCTGCTGTTTGTATGCCGGTTGAAACAATCTCGATTGCAGCATTGCCTTATGGGACAAAAAAGTGCTTAGAATCTATATAGTTTACAGTTCCTAACACATACCACTCTTGCAATGGGGATTGGATCAGACTAGGTGCTGGTTCAATCAATATTCCCTCTTCACTATGATGTTCTTTCCCTAGTCTATCTATAAGTACTTTGTTCAGTTTGGTCTAGATATATTGTCAATCCATTTTCCTCAATTTAAACCATTTTATTATACTTTATCTTATAAAAGAACAGAGAAGCTGTCTATGAAAAATGTTTGGTGCATGTGATACTCTTACCAATATGAGAGTTTGCTTAATGTTTGGGACTGTAGAATGCCCTATTTTTTGTGTGTAAATTATAGTATTCTCTATTATATATACTTAGGCAAGCAAGGCAGCATTTTTATGAGACACTGAGACATGAAGTTGGTTCAATCATTGGCATAACAATTGTCACACCTGGGCTCATTGGGACCAAAATCTCACGTGAACAGGTAGTAATTTATCAATTATGTATGTATATCGATTTTGTTGACGCGGTTCTTTGCCAACAGGAAATTAAGAAAAGAAGAGAAAGGGATTAGTGCTTGTGTTGAACCGAAACAGATATATGATTTTAGGAAATGAAATGGTGACTCAAAGTACATTTTTTGAGTGGTTCAAAGGTTAAAATCCTTCTACTCCACCAGTCAATATTATTGCTATATACTGGATATTTGATTACAAGGTCTTTTTTTACAATCAAGAATCCAAGCTCTATTAACTCCCAAGGTCTCCATATTTATAGGAGAAGGCACCTGGGAGTTGGTAAGAAGGTCATCCCGTGACCTTCTTACCTATCATGTCAATTCTGGGACATTCATGATTAATTCCTAAACCTAACACATAAGTGTGGTCAAATCAATAGGTAAGGAGATAATGGGCCGCACGACCCAACCAAGTCATGGGTGTCTGAATACGCACATTCCTGCTGCGTGTCCGAGAAGTCAGGGATATATCAGTCACGTGATGTCTGATATATGCACGTTTACCTTGCATGGCTGACTATATAAAAGGTCACAGCCTCCGACTCTAGCTCGTACTACGAGATGGATACTGTAACGCCCTACTTCCTTAGAGCCGTTACTAAGTGAGTTTTAAGACAAAACAGTGTGCAATGAACTCACTAACCGAGGTTTTGAAACAAAAGTGTGACTAATTAAAAGTTAAGGCTGTAATCTTAGAAAAATGCGTTGTTTCAATAAAACTCCTAGTATTAAACATTTGGGATCCCAAAATAAGGTTTGAAAACTATTTACATCTTGAAATAAGTTTACAGTTGATCAGTTATAAAAATCATAGATTATTACAGCCATTTTCGAATAAACCCCCAACCAAAGCAGTCGGGCAGGCCAAACATGTACGCGTCGCTTCACGTTCTCCGTACTCATGGTTGGTTGACTCAGTCATTGCCCTTACCTGCAACACGGAGCACCCGTGAGCCGAAGCCCAGCAAGAAAACTCATGCAGAGCATAACATATGCAATTTATACAGTTTATCATAACAGATAATCCACATATAAACAAGTCAACCATTAGACTAAGCAAACACGGCCATGCCGCCCCTGAAGCCTTACCGAAGCCTGGGGTCTCGGCCTTCACCGTAGGGATACCACCCGTATCCCCTGGGTCCTACCCTGAACATAGCATCCCATGTGCTAGGTGTTACTTCCGGCCCCGCTGCCGTTCTCGGCCTTGCCGCCCTCGGCCATAGCCGTTCATTTCACTATATTCACATATATAGCATAAATCAAATAACATTCAAACAAATATCAATTCATTTAAATCTGCACCCTAACATGTAATGCAATATAGGGCCGTGCCCTGCACTCATCTCATCATGCAACATGCAATATAGGGCCGTGCCCCGCAATCACACTATGGGCCCATGCCCCATCCTACGGGTGTTATAGTTTTCTTACCTTCTTCCTGAGCTTTCCGATGCACCAAGGCCACAAGCACGGTCCTCTAGCACGAGCCTCCTCGAAATACTAGTCACAACACACATATAACACTTTTAATACTAACCAACCCAAAACCACTTCCCGGGACAAATCCCGCACTCTCGGAACCTCTATTTCCCTAAAACGATACATCGGAACCATCCCCCGAGTCCCCGGGCAAAAGCCCTAAAAACCAGAATTTTTGCCTGCCAAAATGGCCTAGGGCCGCGGCACTCCCCTCAAGGGCCGCGGCGCCCAGCAGCCTGACCTCCTCCTGATGCAACCTCGCGCCGCGGCGCCCAAGAACAGGGCCGCGGCGCTCATACGTGAACCCAGATTTCTGGGTTTTCTCTTGCGTTTTCTCCGAGCTAAAACCTTCCCAAATCATACCAAACCAATACCCAAACCCCAAAATCAATTTAAGACTTTAAATGGACCATCTAACAACCCATAAACACTAGATTCAAGCTCAAAACACAATCACTCTGAAAATCCACCCCTTAGATTCCTAAATTCAGCAACTCATACAAAACCTAGAAACTCAACTCAAGCTTTAGATTTCCCAAATTAAAAACAGAAACAAGCCCTAAATTTGCATAAAACTTCTTACCTCAAGTGGAGAATTCATTCTTTGCTTCCTAGATCCATCTCAAAGTCTCCAAATTTCAGCTCCTTCTCCTCCTCTTCTTCTTCTTCTTCTTCTTCTAGCTTTTCTTTTCTAATTTTATCAAAACCCATCATATATGCCAAGCCCAAAACGTGTACCCCTATAACACAGCTCAAATTTGTCTAAACCCCTTGCCAAATGACCATTTTACCCCTTCATCAAACCCTTTGCTTACTAAACCTCAAGGGCACACTAGTCATTTCTCCTATATTGCAATTCTTCCATTTCTTTCACCTAAACTTGTTACTCTCAGCAGTAACTAAAGGTTACCCAGGTTACTCAATCACCAATAACCAATACCCGCTAAACCTCAACTTAAACATAAAATTCCCAAGGTACCCCTAGGCTCCTCCCGAGCCGGGTATAGAAATCCCGTTGTGACTCTTAAGTAAACTAGCTCTCTAGGACCGTCTCGGCACGTGCATCACAATAATAACACCACACTCACATGGTACAAATTACATAATACAATTATCACATATATGCCCTCAGCGGGCTAAAATTACCAGTTTACCCCTATCATGCAAACGGGGTCTACATGCATATTTATTTCACCTAACATGCATACTAACCACGTAGTCATGCATCTCGAATGTTCAATTAGTCATATAACATGCTTTAAATCATAGCCATGCATTTAACTCATAAAAACACACATAAACCCTATCATGCCCTCCTGGCACGCTAATCAAGGCCCTTAAGCCTTATTAGCGAATTTGGGTCGTTACAACTATCCCCTCCTCATAAAAATTTCGTCCTCGAAATTTATCAAAACACATCAGTCAGAAAACTCGCAACTTTGACCCTGAATCCCAAGGTCCACCGCCTTTACTTTAGTTCCCAACCACACTTTTTCAGGCGTAACAATCTTGCCCCACAAGATCTTATCTAATATACATACTCTCATTATCCCCTCGATTACACCACACCCTGCTGAAGCCTCAGGGTCTGCCTAGATTACAATGACCAATTCATTGTCTTATTCCTGATTCCAGAGATACTAAAAAAAACCATCACCTCCACTAGGTGGGATCAGCTTGTAGGCCCCGCTGGCCTAACCCTTAGTACAACTTCAGAATTTATGTTGAATTAAGAGTCAGAACTCTCCCTTCTTTCTCTGAACACCTTACAGATCCTCGTCTGTTATAACGCAGAGACGCAACTCTTTCCTTCTGGAACTTTATTTCCTCAACATTTAACAATTTACCAGCTGCTAATCCTTTCAAATAGGCAGACGCTCCTGCCGTAAGAGTTCCAACAACCACTTGGCTTCTCTCTGAACCGATGCCAAATCGTAGTATTCACTACCCTTTGTCTCTTATCATGTCCTATGTCGTGTTACTTTAACAAGACGCCAGCAACTGCAACCAAGACTAACTTACCAGGGATTACACTTACCTTAATACCCCAAGTATTCGCCTACTCAGCGCTCAATTCTTTAAGATATCCGATAAACTTTCAGACTACCACCCCACCTGCAATCAACTGATAGTTCCAGGTTCCCACTCTGTTCTTTTCGTTCTCTAAATCCATTCCAATAATTTAAAATATTATAGGGTCTCAATTCAATGTCATCGACGTTCTATCCCGAAACCAGTTCACTTGCCCCAATCAACATTAACTCAAACAACCGAGTTAAAACTTTTCATGTCCTACCACCTTACTTAAGGTCTATTGTGGTCTATCCCCACGATGCATCACCACATCACCTAACCCCTCAGGGTCCAAAGGAAAACACTAGGTTCTGTCACCCGCTCGACCCTCCCGGTACGTCGTACCCTAGGAGGTGGAATGATATCCATTCAGAATTCTCATTCACGAACCAAATCTAATTGGATCCTTCATCCATTCCTGGTATCCTAACTTGTACCACCTTAGCAGGGTTCTTCCCTGCTTCAACCAAAGCCGACGCTTCGGATTCCATAGCTCAGTGACACCCACCAGCTAACCATACCTGCCAATGTTACGCCAATTCTCAGTCGTTGCCTTGTATCCTCCATTACAATCTATGGCGTTATTCCTTGACATACACATGCCCCTCAGTTAGGAGTTCCGCCTCCAATTATATCTCCCCTCTTTCAATCGAGGATTTCAAACACTGATCATCCGTCTATTACTTTTCACCACATATGTGTCTCAACGTTAACCTTTCATACTAATACCCAAGACTTAAGTACCTTATGCCATGCACAACAGTTGACTTAACGTTCTAAGTGTATCAACCATGATCCATTCAGTCGTCTCCCGCAAGGTTCAATCCATGCTCGCGTCAATTATACCTGGGCGTGCCCAAATCGTGGTACACTCCCCCACTTCCATGTCCTTACCATAGATCAGGTCCATTATTCCATCACTCTCTACTTAACCCAAAACACACATATATTCCAGCATCACCAGATATCAATCAATTCTTACCTTGTCTTCTGAATTTCTTTCTGATTTGACGCCACTCAGTCCGTCTAACCTCAAGTTTTACTGTTCTCCTCACCTCTGATGTAGTTGTCTCCGGAGGTGCTTATGCAATAGATGACGCGCTTACCAGTCTTGTTATGCTTTCTGTTCTTCAGACGTTCTTCATTAGCTTCTTTGTGACTTCAGATCAAATCTTCTCATACCTGTCCTTTCTTCTTGTAGCTCTATTCTGAGTACTCCTGACGACACCCAAACTAACACTCCGTAGAACCTTACCTGTGACTCTGCCTTCTGGGTACAACATCTTCAGCATAATCCTTTGCTCACCATTTCCGTCTAGGGGTAATGCACATGTACTGCTCGTGAGCTTGAAGGGGACTTGTCCATACCGTTCATGCATTCTCTGCCTAAAGAACTTACCTGTGCTGCTGTAGCTTGAACCATTCCAGAATCTTTGTTACCAACTCCTCACACCCTACCCGGTGCAAACTAGACAATCCACGAAATGCCTCTTTCCTTGGTTTCCAACTGGTAACAACCAGGTCATAGATCGACTCTTGGGGACATCGTCCCATCTTGTATCCAACATTAAACTTTTTGTTCTAACCCGACGATGCTAACAATCCCCGCAGTATAACACTCTGGCTACCCCAAGGTTGAATTCCCTCGTTGCTTCAATAGATTTTCTTTCAGCCAAAACCGTCTTTTACAACATTCCTTATACCAATCCTATCTGTAGTCCGACCTTGAAGTACCCCCGAATCTCTCTTTACATACCCACATAGCTTTCCCACTGGTCACCTCTGTTCCACTCAGTCTCATTCACATACTCCAGATGATATCCTCTACAATCCATCTGCCAGAGTTTCAAATTTCTTCTCAATAGGTATTACTGTCCTCAGCCTCTCAAATGGCACCTTTGAGGCAACCTCTCTATGTCCGTCACCCTCTCGGAGCATTCACAACACCGAGTTCTTTCCAGTTCGTTACATGACCAAAGCATAACCCAGCCTGTTAAATACTCATTCTCGAGGAATCAGCCTCGAACTTTGAATGTATCGCTGCATTCTAGTTCTCCCCTCCCTCACCATGGGAAACCCATCCTAACATATCGAGTCATTCTATTGTAGAAGTCATGCCCTCACCTGACCTCCTCTCAGGTGGCATCCTCTCCCTCATGTGCATACCAAATAACCTTCCTGGTTCATGTCGCCATCTCGACAACCACCTTTTCAATCAGGCTTCTTTCAAATCTCAAATTAGGTGCCCAAGCACTATCTGGGGTTCTTCTACGTCATAAATCGAGAATCCTTCCTTGCGGCATTCTAACAATAAAAGTACCACCTTATCGGCCAGACCTTTTCCCCTTTCTGGCAAAACCAGAAGCCACAGAACTATCCGGGGTTCTATCAACTTGACTATCACAATTCTCTCTTTACTAACTCCGTCAAAGGAAGCACTGCCCTTGCGGCTCTAGCACTCATGCTCTATACATCAACCATCAGTTCCTCGAACAATATGGCCCTCTCCGCCATCCACATGCAGACGATAAATTCTTACATCAGAACGGCCCACATACCTTAGACTATTCCAGATCTCAGATCCTTAAATGGGTCGCCATCCAATCCAGATGCATCCATCAGTATATCCTCCCGAAATGAATCACCCGATTCACCAAACCCATTGATTTACACTGTTGTTACCCTAACAGTCCGAACAAAACTTATAAGCCCACTAGCCTCCATGGTTCTAATCATGTTTTTATAACCTCTTCTAACAATCCCCATCTGAGTTCTTCCCAGCCCTTTACGCCAGTACCTCAACCCGAGTACCAATTCCAGGCATCTCTCCGCCTCAACATTAATACAATCTTCTAATCAGGATCTCCCATCCTCTTAACCAAGGGTGGAACTAACTCTGCCCATCTATTGATAATTCCTTGTCAACCCGAACTTTCCTCAAAACTAGAGGATAACACCCTTGTCTGTCCATACCTCACAGTAAACCAACACCGGTAACCTTACTGTTAAACCTCGAAACCAGCTATTTCCCCAGAGAAATCCGCTATCTTTCTATCCCGTCACAACTGACAAACTCCACAGCTTACTCACACCCTAGTGACCCTTTGCGGCTGCTTTCAGGGATAACTGGAGATCTCAACTCCAACTTATATCTAGAATCCCCCTCTCAACACAATATCGGGTCCCCAAACCCTTCTAGGAACAAACAACTCGAGTTCATCTGTCAAAACTGACCAACTCCTGAACTCTGTGGTTCATACCCTGAACCAACCCACAACTAGATCCAAATATCCACCAGTAAAATGCACACACAAGCATATACTAGGTCAAATCCACAATGATATACATTTAGCTACCAAATTTTATCATCACCAAGCATACCCAAATCTCAACATGCTTCAGACAAGCAAATATACGGATATAACATACGAATTCAATTCAGACAATCAACCACATAAACTCAATATGTAAACCATTATGCCAATATTCATCCATTTGCATAATAATATTATTCAGCATGCATCAATCCCAACATGCAATAATCAAGGGCCCAGCCCAACAGCATCTCATGCATATGTCATTTCATTCATCATGCTCCAAATAGATAAGCAGGGAAACAGGGTATTCAAACATACATTCGGACATGTTAATCAATCATACCAACCAACCCTAAGTCGAGCTTGTCATTGACAGCGAGCGTACATATTCGGTCGATCTCCAGAACCAATAAACCTTGGCTCGCTCTGATACCAAGTTGTAACGCCCTACTTCCTTAGAGCCGTTACTAAGTGAGTTTTAAGACAAAACAGTGTGCAATGAACTCACTAACCGAGGTTTTGAAACAAAAGTGTGACTAATTAAAAGTTAAGGCTGTAATCTTAGAAAAATGCGTTGTTTCAATAAAACTCCTAGTATTAAACATTTGGGATCCCAAAATAAGGTTTGAAAACTATTTACATCTTGAAATAAGTTTACAGTTGATAAGTTATAAAAATCATAGATTATTACAGCCATTTTCGAATAAACCCCCAACCAAAGCAGTCGGGCAGGCCAAACATGTACGCGTCGCTTCACATTCTCCGTACTCATGGTTGGTTGACTCAGTCATTGCCCTTAACTGCAACACGGAGCACCCGTGAGCCGAAGCCCAGCAAGAAAAATCATGCAGAGCATAACATATGCAATTTATACAGTTTATCATAACAGATAATCCACATATAAACAAGTCAACCATTAGACTAAGCAAACACGGCCATGCCGCCCCTGAAGCCTTACCGAAGCCTGGGGTCTTGGTCATCACCGTAGGGATACCACCCGTATCCCCTGGGTCCTACCCTGACCATAGCATCCCATGTGCTAGGTGTTACTTCCGGCCCCGCTGCCGTTCTCGGCATTGCCGCCCTCGGCCATAGCCGTTCATTTCACTATATTCACATATATAGCATAAATCAAATAACATTCAAACAAATATCAACTCATTTAAATCTGCACCCTAACATGTAATGCAATATAGGGTCGTGCCCTGCAATCATCTCATCATGCAACATGCAATATAGGGCCATGCCCCGCAATCACACTATGGGCCCATGCCCCATTCTACGGGTGTTATAGCTTTCTTACCTGCTTCCCGAGCTTTCCGATGCACCAAGGCCGCAAGCACGGTCCTCTAGCACGAGCCTCCTCGAAATACTAGTCACAACACACATATAACACTTTTAATACTAACCAACCCAAAACGACTTCCCGGGACCAATCCCGCACTCTCGGAACCTCTATTTCCCTAAAACGATACATTGGAACCATCCCCCGAGTCCCCGGGCAAAAGCCCTAAAAACCAGAATTTTTGCCTGCCAAAATGGCCTAGAGCCGCGGCACTCCCCTCAAGGGCCGCGGCGCGCAGCAGTCTGACCTTCTCCTGATGCAACCTCGTGCCGCGTCGCCCAAGAACAGGGCCGCGGCGCTCATACGCGAACCCAGATTTCTGGGTTTTCTCTTGCGTTTTCTCCGAGCTAAAACCTTCCCAAATCATACCAAACCAATACCGAAACCCCAAAATCAATTTAAGACTTTAAATGGACCATCTAACAACCCATAAACACTAGATTCAAGCTCAAAACACAATCACTCTCAAAATCCACCCCTTAGATTCCTAAATTCAGCAACTCATACAAAACCTAGAAACTCAACTCAAGCTTTAGATTTCCCAAATTAAAAACAGAAACAAGCCCTAAATTTGCATAAAACTTCTTACCTCAAGTGGAGAATTCATTCTTTGCTTCCTAGATCCATCTCAAAGTCTCCAAATTTCAGCTCCTTCTCCTCTTCTTCTTCTTCTTCTTCTTCTTCTAGCTTTTCTTTTCTAATTTTATCAAAACCCATCATATATGCCAAGCCCAAACCGTGTACCCCTATAACACAGCTCAAATTTGTCTAAACCCCTTGCCAAATGACCATTTTACCCCTTCATCAAAACCCTTTGCTAACTAAACCTCAAGGGCACACTAGTCATTTCTCCTATATTGCAATTCTACCATTTCTTTCACCTAAACTTGTTACTCTCAGCAGTAACTAACGGTTACCCAGGTTACTCAATCACCAATAACCAATACCCGCTAAACCTCAACTTAAACATAAAATTCCCAAGGTACCCCTAGGCTACTCCCGAGCCGGGTATAGAAATCCCGTTGTGACTCTTAAGTAAACTAGCTCTCTAGGACCGTCTCGGCACGTGCATCACAATAATAACACCACACTCACGTGGTACAAATTACAGAATACAATTATCACATATATGCCCTCAGCGGGCTAAAATTACCAGTTTACCCCTATCATGCAAACGGGGTCTACATGCATATTTATTTCACCTAACATGCATACTAACCACGTAGTCATGCATCTCGAATGTTCAATTAGTCATATAACATGCTTTAAATCATAACCATGCATTTAGCTCATAAAAACACACATAAACCCTATCATGCCCTCCTGGCACGCTAATCAAGGCCCTTAAGCCTTATTAGCGAATTTGGGTCGTTACAGATACTTAACTCGACCTTCGGCCTTCAGAGCCCGGACTCTGTCCTTAAGTTAGCAGAGGCAAACCCTTAGGTTACCTCGAGCTAAGGAGGTATGATCTTTTGACGGCAGCTCCGGTTTTGGGGATGTCCATGAGATAAACATGATTAGGCCGCAGCTCAGCTCGCTAATCAGCCCGTGGGAAAATGAGGGCGTACTGATTTATATTCAATATATTTTTTGTGATGCATGAGTTTGTAACTTAATTTGTACTTAAATTGTAATTTTGATTGGTCGGTGAAATCTGGCTTAACAGGACATAAATTTGCGGTGACTTGTCCAAGAAGAGTCAGTCGAGGGTTGTGCTAAGGCCATAGTGAGCCGAGGAGAGTCTTACTTCACGGAGCCGAGGTGGCTCTGGTGGTTGTTTCCGGCACAGATGATATGTCTTGAGGTGATGGAGTGGTGCAACTATTTTATCTCAGCTTATTTAATTTAGCAAAAGTCTTCAATAATTGAGTCAGCAATTGGAGAGAGAGACCAAGAAGCTTCCCTCCATTTAGAAGTAGTAAGTACTTTTGTTTCTCCATGTCTACCAGTCTATAACTTGTTAATAGAAATGATATTCTTTGTATCCATTCATTTATTAGAGAATTGAACTGTCTTTATTTTATTAGATAAAATAGAAGCGAATAAAATATCTGAGTAGTATCAGCTCAAGCTTTTATTTATTAGACTAACTTTTTATGTTGTAAGGAAGGCTTATGTAGAAAATTTTATTTATTAGATTCAGCATGCCTATTTACTAGAAATAGAAAAATTAATATGAAAAACTCAATGTAAAGTTAAAAAAGATTTAAGGTTCAGCCAATCATTTTGTTTACAAGAGAGCATAAACATTTATTTTTGGGGGCAAAAAAATTAGTAATTTTAATTGGGGGAAAAAACAAGTGTTGATGAACTATTCTTGAGTTCATTTATCAACTTTACCAGTTTATTTTGAGCTTTTGTTTGGGCATTTGCCAGTTTATATTTAAAGATAATATTTTGATTGCTATTTTGAACTGTTCTTGAGACAAGATACTTTGATTAATTTTTGGCTCTGAAATATACTGGTATAAATGTTGGGAATGCCAAGTTTCATTAAAATGTCATTCTTTCCTTACCAAAACTACCGTGACAAGCTAGGGTGAGATGGGGGGCCAATGTTTTAGAATGGTGCCACTACAGAAGAAAAGCATGTCTGTTAAAAAAAACCATTTGGGGTTGTAATAAGATAGTTTTATTTTTGAAAAATAATTTGACTTAAAAGAAGAGAAAGCTAAATGGAGAATAAAAGAACATCAACCATCCAATAATGAAAACATATACAAGTTAAGCTAAAAATCAGGTCAGATTTTAGATCTAAAAAAATGCAAAGTAATTAGCTATTAAATGTTGTATGGCTCTTGTCAATCATAAATGATAAACAAGTAATTGCTAGTCGGGGTTAAGCAAGTTTGGATTAGTTAAAACATATGACATGTATATCAAGAGCCAATCACAGCACAAGACTTCTATAGTTGCTAAAAGATCATCACACTGTCATGCATGTCTTTTGCCAATTATTAAAATTAGTTTCCTTTTCAGTTTTTCAATAGCTCTCCTGTAAATATTTGTCTTTGTATGGTTCAAATTAATAAGACAGATTATATTCATTCATATTGCTCTTTGTAATTAGTTGGTCAATCCACATTTTCCCATTAGTGCCACCTAGAATTGATGTTTTGAAAGAATATCAGCTCCCAATTTTTATAGTTTGGGTTCTTACAATCTTTATATTTGTACTTTGCCTAGAAAGAATATCACTTCTAAGCTCTTTTTTTTACTGCCTATATTCTGCTGGTTATTTCGCTCTTTTAGCTACGCTTGATGAATTTATGTCTCATTTACTTTGCCATGAAATAATATCACTTCTAAGTTCTTTTCTTTACTGCTTATATTCTGTTGGTTATTTCTCATTTTTAGTTATTAGCTACGCTTGATGAACTCATTTTTCCTGCTGGTCATTTCTCATTTACTTTGCCTAGATTTTGGTTATCACTTCCAAATTTCAGTTCAGCCTTTACCCTTTCAATTTCTCTCTGTAATTTCAGCCAGAGTATATACTGAATATACTTTGGCATCCCCTAGAAAAAAATTATTGGATAATAACATCTCAATCATCCCCAGAAAGAAACAATTCAATTATGGAAAAATTACCATTTAATCCCATATATTTAGAAAACGATCAAAACATACTGTTGTATTGTGTGAAATAGGTACACTCTCCTATCCATTTTGTCAAAATTTACTAAGTCATACTTAAAATGCCTTTAAAGTAAATGTGTGTATATATTTTATCCCCAAATTTTAAGATCGAATTAGATAAATTTTGGATTTGAAAGGCTATTTTAATATCTATTGACAAATTTTAATTTTATATTAATCATTTAGGTATTTATTATATTCTTTACGTTGGAGATCAAATTGGCAAGGAGCATTGCAAAGTTAATTTGCAAGAGGTACGGAATTTGTTCTTTTAACTCTTATTATTAATATCTTAAAAATGTTAGAGGACTTTGAATATCTTAAATATTCATCCATAGAGAAGTAGGTTCTAAGATTAAAATTGTGTGCTGCGGTGATAACGGAAGGTTGAAAACTTGTGTGTATTAGAGAAGTAGGTTCTGGAAAAAAAATTTGTGTGCTGCGGTGATATATGGAAGAAAACTTATTGTGTGTTGTTTGAATTTTTTTACTTGGTATTGATAGATGGTTAGGTAAGCTTTTATATGTATAGATTAGATTTTTCATTATATGTATAGATTAAAATTTTCATTTAGTCATATTGTTTTCATTATTTCCATATGTATAGATTAGATTTAATTGCCATAACAAAATTGCCATAACCCAAGCTAAAATTTTGTCTTTGATCCAAACCCAATTAGTTAGTGGCTACCATTTTAGAATCCGATTTTTAAATTAAAAACAACACTAGAATCTCTTGAACTAGAGACTATTAAATGGATAGAAAATAAACCAGCAGAATTAACAAAAAATGTCGGTCAAGACTTGTGTTTAGATAAGCCTCCAATAAGAAAGACTTGTGTTAGAAGTTGTCTGGGCTTTTAGGTTGGGAAGATATTGTAGATAGAGAGTGAGATTTACTTAGAGAAGAATTTGGCAGTCTTTGGGAAAGGGGAGCCTCTCAATCTAACTCAACCTTCTAATGTTTAGGGTTTTGGTCTATACCAGCATTTTCTATTAATTAATAATGAGGAATTTCAGTAGTTCTCTCTAGTATTTGGTTCCTCAAAAATTACTATAAGGTTTTCAATCAAAGGAAAATCTATTTAAAATAAGTGAAACTCACTCTGCCTTACTGATTCAACAAAAATCTCCATAATAAAATGCAAACAAGCTTTTCAAGCCACAAAAAAAAAAGTAATTTACACATTCAGAAATTGTACACAATATTTTACTATTTATTATCTTTAATATTGATCTCAAAATGAATCCTTCTCTATTTCTTTAGTGCAGCTGAAGGAGAGCATTAACTAAACTATTTGTAAAGTTTTTAGTTAAAAGAAACTGAATACAGAACTAAGACTTAGAGCAGGATTCATTTTGAGATCAATACTACAAAACTTACATAATAAGAAGACCGAAATCATCAGCAATCCCTTACAATCGTGTATAGATAGAGAATATAATATAAAATCTTACTCGAAATTACAAATCTATGAAACTCAATGGCTATGTATGCTTCTTAAATTGGCCCTGAATTGTGAGATATATGACACTTGTTTTGTTAAAAATGATGTTAAAAATGCATGCTCATTCCATAAGAAACAGTGGCTGATATGATTAGTATAACAGAAAATAGAAAGCCATAATTTAAAAGAAAATCAAGAAATGAAATGCATTTATTTATTCAAGAGAGTAATAAGCTCGTAGAGGGAAAACTGCCAATACTAGAGGGAAAAAAAACTGGTAAGAATATGATGGTATGGTGGAATAAAATTACAATTAAAAAGTCTAATTTCTTCAATTAATTATAACCCAAATCTGAAAGTACTTAGCCATATGATGGTATGATGTATTCTTATGATCTATATAGCCTATAAGTAGGTCCAAACAAAGTGAGTACAATAGATTGAATCTATAAGGTATACTAATAGAAAATGGTCACACTAACAACTCAATGGCTATGTGTGCTTCTTAAATTGGCCCTGAATTGTGAGAGATATGACACTTGTTTTGTTAATACTTAAATGTTAAAAATGCATGTTCATTCCATAAGAAACAGGGGCTGATATGATTAGTATAACAGAAAATAGAAAGCCATAATTTAAAAGAAAACCAAGAAATGAAATGCTTTTATTTATTCAAGAGAATAATAAGCTCGTAGAGGGAAAACTGCCAAGACTAGAGGGAAAAAAAACTGGTAAGAATTTGATGGTATGGTGGAATAAAATTACAATTAAAAAGTATAATTTCTTCAATTAATTATAACCCAAATCTGAAAGTACTTAGCCATATGATGGTATGGTGTATTCTTTTGATCTATATAGCCTATAAGTAGGTCCAAACAAAGTGAGTACAATAGATTGAATCTATAATGTATACTAATAGAAAATGGTCACACTAACAACTCAATGGCTATGTATGCTTCTTAAATTGGCCCTGAATTGTGAGAGATATGACACTTGTTTTGTTAATACTTAAATGTTTACCTTTCTCCTGTACTCCCTAAGACAAATAAAACAAGAAAATAAGCTAACTACTGAACTAGGAACTTTCATTGATCAAAATAAACATGCAAGAAACTATATCTGAATGTACGCTCCAAGAGTAAGGAGTGACAGTGCTCAATAATATCCTCTACTCACAAAGTGAAAATAAGTTCTCTACTGAGCTAGATACTTTTATTGATCAAAATCTAAAATGCAAGAAGGATGCTAATCTGGTAACAAATTTCTTCTCATACCTTAGTGACACAGTAGTACGCCTGTCTTGATTCCCAAATGCGACTACCTATCAAGTACTCTCTATCGCTACAAAAGAAGGGGAATTGTTCCAAAAAAAAACAAGGACATTGCAAAATATATGAGCCATAAATGAAAGAAGAAGAGAGAAATCATGACATGAATCAATCTGGAATAAATAAACTATTTGTAAATAAACTATTCATTTTGACATTGATCTCAAAATGAATCCTTCTCTAATTCTTTAGTGCAGCTGAAGGAGAGCATTAAATAAACTATTTGTATAGGTTTTAGTTAAAAGAAACTAAATACAAAACTAAGATTTAGAGCAGGATTCATTCTGAGATCAATACTTAAATGTTTACCTTTTCTTGTTCAATATTTTCTCTCTGCTTATTAGCTTGACATCTTTTACTGTCCTTGGACCGTTGTCCTTCTCTATTTAAACAGAGAAATTTCATGTTTAGTTAGCAAAGTGTATGCTAACAAAATTTTAGAAGTGTCCAAATAATAACTTTAAAGAACATGACACTCATTGATCCAATGATTTTGGTGATTAAAGTGTGTATATTTCTCAAGCAACTTATAGCTTTGAATCCATCCTTGTATCATGTTGCTACCATTCACATAGTCTCATAGTCAAAACTATAAGCAAGAAACTACGTGAATTGTGTTGTTGCTGAAAAACAATTCTCTTTTGATAAGGAATGCTAGTAATCCACTACCAAAAACAACCGCTTATCCCTCTCTTTTCTATCTACCATTTCATGTCATATTGATCACTTTGATAAATTCACTCAAGAAAGCCATGTGAAAAGAAAAACAGAAAAGTAAATAAACCAAGAAAAGATAAAAATGAAAGATAAGAGAAGCCATCTGGGTCATATGACTTCCTTGAGTTGTTACACAATCTTCAGAATAACTACATGGCTACAGTGAATAATGGTAATTTTCTGATAGAACTCTGAAAAGATAACAGTATTATAATAATAATATCTATAATACTATTAAATTAATTTATTAGTTGTAAGACATATTTATTAGTTGTATAATCTCCTTTTTTTTTAATTTTATTCATTATTTTTAACAATCTTCCAAAAATATTTAATTAGTTTAAACCAAAACCATATCCTAATAGTAATCAATTAATTAATTAATCAATTAAAACCAAATTTTTTTGTAAATCCAAGGTCTCCAAAACTAATATGAAACTAACTTTTTCAAGTATATTGGGGACCATAATAAGAAAAAATTTCAAAAGTTACACTTTAACACTAATATGGCAATGGAATTTTTGAGGGGACCACTCTAAATACTAAGAAATATAATAATAATAATAATAATCTTGAGCAAAAAAATAATAATAATAAAAAAAAAAGATCAATGTCTTTTCCTTTTCTTTCCTTTTGGTTGGTTACCACCATTTCGATCATATAACCAATTGTTTTTAAAGATTTAAAAGATTGAATTAATCATATTATACTCTCAAGGAACAAGTTCTTAAGAGCACATGATGTAGAGTCTGCTGCCCACTAGACATAATATCCCTTTGTTTCTTAATCAAATTAAAAGGGCCAGTGCCCACTAGGCCTTTTCATTGATATATTTACAACCCACAAAACAATTGAGGTCGAAAATAACAATATGGTCAACTTCTCTATTAAACCACATTGACTTAATGACCTTTCTTTTCTTCTTCTTCTTCTGCAACTAACCCCAAAACAATATAGATGATCTAAAACATAAGCTACTTGCTATTTTCAAAAGATACTAAGAAGACCCCCTTAAACTCTAATGATCCTACAACCTATTGAAATGTTTATCAGAGGAAATGAAATGAAAAAATATTAAAAATTTCTTAAACATAGCAAAAATAAAGGAATTCTTCCATTTTTAATCATTCATAGGATAAATAGCAAAAATAGGATATTTAACTGAAGAAAAGGATCTTTTTAACTAGTATGACCTGAAATTCTCTTTTAAGATGACCTGAAATTCAACCAAGGCATGTTTTCTTTTAAAAGCATGTGTGTTAATGACCTTGTCATGACCCTGAAATTACAACCACAAATAATGTGATTGTCTTGTCTAACAGTTGTTAAACCCAGACAAAAAACAAGATTTTATTAAGAGAACAACATCAAATTCAAATTCATTGGAGATGGATAAAACTTGGATCCATCTTAACAGGTTAGTAACCAAAATCATATAGTTTATTTTGGGTATAAGTTGAAGTGTCAGTGCTTGATTATTGACGTATGCTCTAAAATTGTAGAGCAATGGTGGAATATGAGCAAAAAGCTAGGGAGTTTGTTAAGACAGCCATGACGAATCTTGGATTTCCAGCCAAGATTCTCTGTCCATGCAACAAATGTCACAATCTAAGACATCAACTTTCAGACAAAGTTGTCGAACACTTAGTTTTGTGGGGCATGGACCAATCTTACAAAACATGGTTTCATCATGGGGAAGATCAAGTCCAAAACAACACGACAAACACAAGTTTTGAATATGATTTATTTCGGGCAACGGATATATTTTCAAGTAATGCCAATGATTTTGGTGACGATAACAATGATGCTGATTTTCAGAGTCTATTAGCAGATGCTGAATCTCCATTGTATGAAGGTTGTTCAAAGTATACAAAAATTTCTTCTATCGTTGGGCTGTATAATCTAAAAACAAAGCATGGAATCTCAGATGTTGGCTTTAGTGAGATGTTAGAGATGATCAAAGAAATGTTGCCGAAAGACAATCTCCTACTGACATCAATGTATGCAGTTAAAATGTTTCTAAAGATGTTTGATCTGAGCTATAAGCATATCCATGCTTGTGTCAACGATTGTTGTTTGTATACAAAAGAGAATGTTGATGCCCAAGTATGTCCCACTTATGAATAACCAAGATGGAAGCAAAATGAACAGACAAAAAGAGATTCTACAAGGGCAGCCTGCAAAATTGTTGAGATATTTTCCTATTATACCAAGGTTTCAAAGGATGTTTAGAAAAGAAGAGACGGCTTTATGCTTAAAATGGCATTCAACCAATAAAAGAACAGACGAGAAAATGCGGCACCCGGTTGATTCAGAGGCTTGGGATGCAGTTTATGAGAGATGGCCAGATTTTCAACTTGAACCTAACAACCTTCGATTAGGACTTGCTGCTGATGGGATTAATCCTTATTGAAATATGAGTTCTACGTATAGTTGTTGGCCTATAATGCTCGTTGTATATAATCTGCCACCTGCGTTGTGCATGAAGGATGACTTTACCTTTCTATCTATGTTGATTCCTTGACCTAAACAACCCGGGAATGACATAGATGTTTACTTAGAGCCCTTAATAGATGAGTTACTTGATTTATGGAATGGTGTTTATACATAAGATGTTTCTACAAAGAAGTTTTTTAATTTAAGGGCCATGTTGCTATGGACCATAAATGATTTTCCAGCTTATGGAAAATTAGGTTGATGTGCGAGTAAAGGGAAGTATGGTTGTCCTGTTTGTGGCGAGCACTCAAATGTTGTTTGGTCGAAGCATAGCAAAACAATGTCCTTTTGCAATCATATTCGATTTCTACCACAAGAACACCGGTATAGAAAGAAGAAATATACAACAGCTAGGGCAAGGGAAAGAGCACCACAATGTCCAATTATATTGACAGGTGTTGAAGTAGCTGAGTAGTTAAGCAAAGTGACTAATGAGATTGGAAAGGGAAAAAAGAGGAGTCGTTGTATAGACACAGAACAAATCTAGAAGAAGCATTCTATTATTTTTAGGCTGTCTTATTGGGAAATATTAGTTGTTCATCATAACCTTGATGTTATGCATGTTGAAAAGAATGTTTGTGAAAGCATACTTAACACATTAAAACACAACTATGCAACTAACTGACTCTACGAGGTTTTCAAAGACCAAAAGTGTGACTAACCGGAAGCTAAGGCTGTAATCTTTGAAAATATTTAGTTTCATTAAAAACTTTAAGTATCAACATCTGGGATCCCAAAAATAAGGTTTACAAAATATTTACAACTGAAAAATAGATTTACACTTGATTGACTACCAAAAGGACAAGTTAATACATCCATATTCAAAATGCCCCCAACCAAAGTAGTCGGGCAGGCCGAACATGTACGCGCCGCCCCCACGCTCTCCATACTCATGGCTGGTTGACTGACCCCTTGCTTTTACCTGCAACACAGAGCACCCGTGAGCCGAAGCCAAGCAAAAAAACTCTTAAAGTAAATAACATATGCATATATTATACCAGCACATAATCCATTGATACACAGGAAAACCATCAGACTGAACAAACACGGCCATGCCGCTCCAGAGGCCTAACCCAAGCCTGGGGTCTCGGTCCTTTCCGTAACGATAACTCATATATCCATTGGGTCCCACCCTGACTATAAACATCCCATGTGCTAGGTGTTACTTCCGGCCCCACGGCCGTTCTCAGCCTTCGCCGCTCTCGGCCCTAGCCGTTCATTTCATTATAATCACACATATAGTACATCTCAAAATAATCTTTCAATCATATGATAATTCATTTAAGGTTATATATTAGCACATAATACAATCTAGGGCCATACCCTGCAACAACACTATGGGCCCATGCCCTGTTCTCGAGTGCTACAGTTTTCTTACCGGTATCCCGAGCATTCCTGATGCACCAAGGTCACAAGCACGGTCCTCTAGCACGAGCCTTTCCGAAATCCTAGTCACAACACACATAAAACAATTTTAATACAAACCAAACCCAAAACCACTTCCCGGGACCAATCCCGTACTCTCGGGACCTATAATTCCTTAAAACAATACATTGGAACCATCCCCCGCGTCCCCGGGCAAAAGCCCTAAAAACCCAACTTTTTGGCTGCCAAAATGGCCTAGGGCCGCGACACTCCCCTCAAGGGCCGCGGCGCCCAGCGGCTAGGCCACATCGTGAAGCATCCTCGCACTGCGGCGCCCAAGAACAGGGCCGCGGCGCTCCTTCACGAACCCAGATTTCTGGGTTTTCTCTTGTGTTTTTCCCGAGCTACAACGTCTCCAAATCATCCCAAACAAATACCTAAACCCCAAGATCAATTTGAAACTTCAAATGAACCTTCTAACAACCTATAAACACTAGTATCAAGATCAAAAACACAATCACACCCAAAAATCCACACCTTTGATTTCATCCTCTGAAAATTTAAACCCATAGCTCAAAACTTAAACCGTACTTCAATTCCTTAAACCAAAACAGAAACAACCTTAAAAATTGCATAAAATCCTTACCTCAAGTGGGGAATTCAACCTTAAGCTTCTTTGATTCTCCTCCTAAATTCCCACTTCAGCTCCTTCTACTCTTCTTCTTCTTCTTCTTCTTGCCCTAGATTTCCCTTAAGCTTTTCTTCTCTCAATTTTTAACAAAACCCATAATATGACTAAGTGTCTAAACCGAGTACCCATATATCCCAGCTGAAAGTTATCTAAACTCATGCCAAATGACCATTCTACCCCTTCATCAAAACCCTTTGCTAACTAAACCTCAAGGGCACACTAGTCCTTTCTCCTATATTGCAATTCGACCTTTTGTTTCACCTAAACTTGTTACTCTCAGCAGTAACTAATGGTTACTCAGGTTACCTAATCACCAATAACCATTAACCACAAACTCACAACCCAACTCATGAAATTTCCCCAAAGTACCCCTAGGCTCCTCCCGAGCCGAGTATAAAATCTCGTTGTGACTTTTGAGTTAACTAGCTCTCTAGGACCGTCTCAACACGTGCATCACAATAATAACACCACACTCACGTGGTACAAATCACATAACACAATTATCACATATATGCCCACAGCGGGCTAAAATTACCAATTTACCCCTATCATACAAACGGGGTCCACATGCATATATATTTCACCTAAACATGCATACTAATCACATATTCATTAAATTTACATAAATTAATGCAATATAACAATTATTGCCCTCCAAGCACACTAATCAAGGCTCCAAGCCTTATTGGCAAGTTTAGGTCGTTACAACTATCCCCTTCTCATAAAAATTTCGTCGTCGAAATTTACCCAAACACATCAGTCAGTAAACCCGCATCTCTGGCCATAATTTCCAAGGTCCACCACCTTTACTTTATTTCTCGACAACACTCTTACAAGAGTAACAATCTTATCCCACAAGATCTTGTCTAATAGCCATACTTTCTTTAGCTCCCTGCTTGTACCGCAACCCTACTGAAGCTTTAGGGTTTGCTTAGATTACAATGATGACCTCAATATCTTATTCCTGATTCCATAGATACCCAATAGTCATCAGCCCTACTAGGGTGAGATCAATTTATAGGCCCCTGGCCTAACCCTTGGTACAATTTCAGAACTTATGTTGAATCAGGAATCAGAACTCCCCTTTCTTTCTCTGAACACCAAACTAATCGTCGTCTGCCATTACTTAGAGAGATACAATTCTCTCATCCCAGAACTTTATTTCCCCAAAATTTAACAGTTTAATAGTTCTTTTATTCTTCTAGATAGGCAGACACTCCTGCCTTAAGAATTCCAACAACCTCTTTGGCTTTCTCTCTGAACCAATGCCAAACTGTAGTATCCACTATCTTTCACCTGTTACCATGTCCTATATTCATGTTACTTTAGCTAGACGCCAGTATTTGTCACCAGGACTCACTAATCAAGGATTACACTTCCTTAACATCTCAAATACTTGCATACTCAATGCTTAACTCCTTAAGATATCTGATAAGCTTTCAGATTGCTATTCCGTTTGCAATCAACCGATAATTCCAAGTTCCTACTCTGTTCGCTTTGTTATTTAGTTCCTTTCCAAAACTTAGAATACCACAGAGTCTCAATTCACTACCATAGACGTTCTACCCTAATACCAGTTCACCTGAACCAACTACTTTAACTCATCCAGCTGAGTTAAAACTTTTCATGTCCACATACCTTACTTATAGTTTGATGTGGTCTACTCCTGTGATACACCTCCACATCACTTTACCCTCCTGTGTCCAAAAGAAGATACTAAATTCTGTCACTCGCTCAACCCTCCCGATACAACATACCCTAGGAGGTGGAATGATATCCATTCAGCATTCTCACTTCTACACCAAATTCTCATTGGATCATTCATCTGATCCTAGTATCCTAACTTGTACTACCTTGGCAGCCTTCTTTCCTGTTTCAACCAAAGCCAACACTTTGGACTCCATAGGTTAGTGATACTCTCCTGCTAATCATTACATGCTAACACAACACCAATCTCAGTCGTTTCCTTGTCCACTCCATTACAATCTGTGGCATTATTCTTTGACTGACACACTCCTCCCATTTAGGAGTTCCACCCCCAATTAAATTTCCCCTCGTATCGTCGAGGATTTCAAACACCAATCACTCATCTATTACTTTTCACTAAATCTGGGTCTCAGCGTTACCTTTCTTACGAATGATCAAATACTCGTTACCACTTACGGTGCGTACTCTGCCTATTCATTTAATCAAGTAAATTTACCATGTTCTCACTTTACCTTCCACGAGGCTCAATCCATCCTTTCATTAGTCTAGGCCTGGGCGTGCCCCAATCTATGATGCACCCCTCATAGTTTCCCATCTTCATCCAAAAGTTAGATTCTTTACGCTTCAACCATTTACCCAATCATAACACGCTTATTCCTGCATTACCAAATGCTAATCATTTCTTACTCTGTTCTTTGAACTCCTAATCTAACACTATCCATTCAGTCTATCTTAAAGTTCTACTATTTCCCCCCAATCTTAGAAGTAGGCTTCTGCGAAGACACTTGTGTAGTGGATGACTCGTTTACCGTTCTTCTTGCTCTCTATCCCTCAAACGTTCTTTAGTAGCTTCTCTGTGGCTTCAGACCAAACCTCTACATACCTGTTCCTTCTTCTTCTTGTAGCATTACATTGAATACCCCTGACAAGGCCCATCTGACACCTCATGGAGCTTCACCTGTGACCCTGCTTCTCTAGTGCTAACATCTTCAGGGCAGTCGTTCGCTTTCTAGTTCTAACTTGGAGTAGCCCCTCATATCCTCCATAAACCTTGAAGGAGTTTGTCCGTACAGTTCCTATACCTTCTACTTGTAGAACTCACTTGAGTCACTAATGCTTAAATCAATTAAGAACCTTTGTTACCAATTCATTGAACCCTACCCGGTATAAGCCATGATTCCTAAAATGTCTCTCTCCTTGTCCCTCAGCTAATGGTAACCAGACCGTAGATAAATTCCTAGAGACATTGTCCTGTCTAATACCCGGGCATCTAAACTCTTTATTCATATCAAATGGTGCTAGCAATTTTCACAATGCGATGCTCTAACTGATTCACCTCGAGATCAAACTTCTTCAACTACTTCAGTAGTTTTTCTCTCTTGTCAAACCATTATCATCTTTCATGATGTCCCTGAAACCGAACCTATCTGTAGCCGAGTTATGGAGCATGCCCAATCCTCCCTAGCACACCTATCTGAATCCCTACTAGTCAGCTTAGTTGCTATACCGTCCAACCAAAGTAGTCCAATCGATTTTCTCCACTATCCATAGTTGTTTCTTAACAAATTTATTCCCTTTTTGACTCATGCCCAGTCTTCCATACGATGAGTCTATCGCTCTCACCACAAGCTCCTTTATTACATGTGCCCCAATTCCTCTTCCAGAAATTCTTAGTTCTTCTTAATCTTTCCAGCCCCTCGCAAAGTATCTTGCAACATATTCTTTATTCCCAACTCTTTCTTAACACACTCTCAACACCGAACTCTTCCAGCCTGTTATATATCCAGAAACATGAACTTCCAGTTAACCAGTCAACCCTGGAAAACTAGCCTCAGCTTCAAATGCAACAAGGCATTCCAGTCTTCCATCCCCTAGCCATGGAAAATCCATCTTAACATACCAAATCTTTCTATGTAGGAGCCATGCTCTCACCCAACATCCTCCCAGGTGGCATCTCCTGCCTCTGGTGCATAATAAACAACTTCACTGGTTTCCATCACTTTCCTGACAACTACCTTGTCAGTCTAATTTTCCCCGTTTCTGACAAAACTAGAAGCCATAAAGCTATCCAGGGTTCTTCTGCTTCGATTACCGAGAATCTATCCTTACTAAACCCCATCAGAGGAAGCACTGCCATATGCAGCTCTGGCACTCATGCTCTATACATCATCCCCGGTTCCTCGAACAACTTGGCCGTCTTCGCTATCCTCATACAGATAATGAGTTCTTACATCGGAGCGGCCCAAATACTTTGAACTATTCCAGAGTTTTAATCCTTAAATGGGTCATCATCATTTCCAACTACATCCATCAATATCAATTTCCCAAAATGAATTACCCAATTCACAAAATCCATTGATTCACACTACTGTTACCCTATCAATCTAAACCAAGCTTATAAGCCCACCAGTCTCCACAGTCCAAACCATGTCTTTATAACTTCTTCTATCAATTCACCATCTGAGTTCTTTCCAACCCATCAGGCCAAAACCTCAGCCTGAGTACCATTTCAGGCATCCCTTTGCCATAACATTTAACACAACCCTTTAATCATGATCACTCATCCTCTTAACCAAGGGTGGAATTAATTTTTCTCATCCACTGACCAATTCTTTGTCAACCCAAATTTCCCTCAAAATCAGAGGATAACACCCTTTTGGCCTTCCACATAACACCCTTGTCTGTCCCTATCCTCACAATAAACCAACACTGGTAACCTTACTATCAAAGCACACAAAGCAGCTCTTTCCTTGAGAAGTCTGCTGATCCTCTTCCCTGTCTCAACTATCAAACTCCACAGCTCGCTCACATACTAGCGATCATCTGCTGCAACTTTCAGGGATAGATGGAGGTCTCTAACTCCAACTATTATCTAGAATCCCCCTACAAAACAATGCCAAGTCCACTTAACCATCCTAGGCACAAACAACTTGAGTTCATCAGCCACTACTAACCAAACTCCTCAACCCTGAGGTTCACCCTCTAAACCAACCCACAACTAGATCCAAATAACCACGATTATCATGCATACATAAAACATATTAGGCCAAATCCACAATGCCATACATTTAGCTACAAAATTTTATCACAACTAAGTATATCCACATTCATCATGCTTCATACAAGCCAATAAACAGATATAACATATCGATTCAATTTAGACAGTTAACCACATATACTCAGCATGCAAACCATTATCCCAATATTCATCCACATGCAATAACAATGCTATTCAGCACACTTTAACCTCATCATGCAATAATCAAGGGCCAGGCCCTATCAGTATCTCATGCATATGTCAACTCATTCATCATGCTCCATATCAGCAAGCAGACAAACAGGGCATTTAAACACGTATTTAAGCATATCAATCATTCATACCAACCAACCTTGAGTCGAGCTTGTCACTGACAGCGAGCGTACATGTTCGGTCGATCTCCAGAACCAATAAACCTTGGCTCGCTCTGATACAAAGTTCTAACGCCCTGCTACCTTAGAGCCGTTACTAAGTGAGTTTAAAACACAACTGTGCAACTAACTGACTCTACGAGGTTTTCAAAGACCAAAAGTGTGACTAACCGGAAGCTAAGGTTGTAATCTTTGAAAATATTTAGTTTCATTAAAAACTTTAAGTATCAACATCTGGGATCCCAAAAATAAGGTTTACAAAATATTTACAACTCAAAAATAGATTTACACTTGATTGACTACCAAAAGAACAAGTTAATACAGCCATAATCAAAATGCCCCCAACCAAAGCAGTCGAGCAGGCCGAACATGTACGCGCCGCCCCCACGCTCTCCATACTCATGGCTGGTTGACTGACCCCTTGCTTTTACCTGCAACACAGAGCACCCGTGAGCCAAAGCCAAGCAAGAAAACTCTTAATGTAAATAACATATGCATATATTATACCAGCACATAATCCATTGATACACAGGAAAACCATCAGACTGAACAAACACGGCCATGCCGCCCTAGAGGCCTAACCCAAGCCTGGGGTCTCGGTCCTTTCCGTAAGGATAACTCATATATCCATTGGGTCCCACCCTGACTATAAGCATCCCATGTGCTAGGAGTTACTTCCGGCCCCACGGCCGTTCTCAGCCTTCGCCGCTCTCGGCCCTAGCCGTTCATTTCATTATAATCACACATATAGTACATCTCAAAATAATCTTTCAATCATATGATAATTCATTTAAGGATATATATTAGCACATAATACAATCTATGGCCATGCCCTGCAACAACACTATAGGCCCATGCCCTGTTCTCGAGTGCTACAGTTTTCTTACCTGTATCCCGAGCTTTCCTGATGCACCAAGGTCACAAGCACGGTCCTCTAGCACGAGCCTTTCCAAAATCCTAGTCACAACACACATAAAACACTTTTAATACTAACCAAACCCAAAACCAATTCCCGGGACCAATCCCGTACTCTCGGGACCTCTAATTCCTTAAAACAATACATTGGAACCATCCCCCGCGTCCCCGGGCAAAAGCCCTAAAAACCCAACTTTTTGGCTGCCAAAATGGTCTAGGGCCGCGGCACTCCCCTCAAGGGTCGCGGCGCCCAGCGGCTAGGCCACATCCTGAAGCATCTTCGCACCGCGGCGCCCAAGAACAGGGCCGCAGCGCTCCTTCGCGAACCCAGATTTCTGGGTTTTCTCTTGCGTTTTTCCCGAGCTACAACCTCTCCAAATCATCCCAAACAAATACCTAAACCCCAAGATCAATTTGAAACTTCAAATGAACCATCTAACAACCTATAAACACTAGTATCAAGATCAAAAACTCAATCACACCCAAAAATCCACACCTTTGATTTCATCCTCAGAAAATTTAAACCCATAGCTCAAAACTTAAACCATGCTTCAATTCCTTAAACCAAAACAGAAACAACCTTAAAAATTGCATAAAATCCTTTCCTCAAGTGGGGAATTCAACCTTAAGCTTCTTTGATTCTCCTCCTAAATTCCCACTTCAGCTCCTTCTACACTTCTTCTTCTTCTTCTTCTTGCCCTAGATTACCCTTAAGCTTTTCTTCTCTCAATTTTTAACAAAACCCATAATATGACTAAGTGTCTAAACCGAGTACCCATATATCCCAACTGAAAGTTATCTAAACTCATGCCAAATGACCATTCTGCCCCTTCATCAAAACCCTTTGCTAACTAAACCTCAAGGGCACACTAGTCATTTCTCTTATATGTCAATTCTACCATTTGTTTCACCTAAACTTGTTACTCTCAGCAGTAACTAATGGTTACTCAGGTTACCTAATCACCAATAACCATTAACCACAAACTCACAACCCAACTCATGAAATTTCCCCAAAGTACCCCTAGGCTCCTCCCGAGCCGGGTATAAAATCTTGTTGTGACTTTTGAGTTATCTAGCTCTCTAGGACCGTCTCAGCACGTGCATCACAATAATAACACCACACTCACGTGGTACAAATCACATAACACCATTATCACATATATGCCCACAGCGGGCTAAAATTACCAATTTACCCCTATCATACAAACGGGGTCCACATGCATATATATTTCACCTAAACATGCATACTAATCACATATTCATTAAATTCACATAAATTAATGCAATATAACAATTATTTCCCTCCAGGCACACTAATCGAGGCTCCAAGCCTTATTGGCAAGTTTAGGTCGTTACACTGCTCCACAGTATAAGTTATCCTAACAGGCAAAAAGTGGGCAGACATGTTATACCTATCCACGATCACCCACACCAAGTCATGCTGCCACACGGTCCTCGGCAAACCAACCACGAAGTCCATGGTGATGTCTTCCCACTTCCATTCTGGAATCCTCGAGGCTGCAGCTAGCCTCTGATGCTCAGCCTTGACCTGCTGACAAGTTAAACACTTGGCCACCTAATCCACCACATCCCTCTTCATGCCCGACTACCAATACAAAACTCCCAAATCCTAGTACATCTTTGTTGTACCTGGAAGCAAAGAATAGGGAGTGGTATGCGATTCATCTAAGATCTTCTGCTGGATATCAGAATCCATCAGAATGCAGATCCGATCCTTGGACTTCAGTAATTCCATCTCTGAAATAGAAAAGTCCTTAGTCACTTCGACTAAGACATTCTCTCTGTGACCTCTCAACTAGGAATCTTTCCCTTGCGCCTCCTTGATCCTCTCAAGAAGTGTAGACTGGAGAGTGATGCTGGCTAACTGACCAACCACCAACTCAATACCTGCTCTTGTCATCTCCTCAGCTAGCTTATCAGATATCTATCTTGAGCTAAACAACTGTCCTGGGCCTTTCCGACTCAATGCATTAGCCACCGCACTAGCCTTCCCAAGATTGTATAGGATATCACAATCATAATCCTTAACCAATTCCAGCCACCGCCTCTGGCGCATATTCAGGTCCTTCTGCTCTTATGGTCGGTGTATATTTCGCACTTCTTACCATAAACATAATGTCTCCAAATCATAAGTGTGAACACCACCGCAGCCAACTCCAAATCATGCGTGGGATATCTCTGCTCATACTCCTTTAACTGTCTTGATGCATAGGCTATCACCTTACCAGCTTGCATCAGCATACACCCCAAACCCTGTCTGGACGCATCGCAAAAAACCACAAACTTTTCATTATCCGTCGACAAACTTAACACTGGCGTGGTGATCAATCGCCGCTTCAACTCCTTGAAATTGTTCTCACATTTGTCTGTCCAGATATACATTGTTTTCATCTTTCTCAGTTCTGTCAAAGGCGTAGCTATTCTGGAGAACCCCTCAACGAACCGCCGATAATATCCTGCTAAACCCAAAAAGCTTCTCACTTCCAGAACATTGCTCGGTCTAGGACAATCTCTGACCGCCTCAATCTTACTTGGGTCAACCAGAATCCCCTCCTTACTGAAAATATGGCCTAGCAATGTAACTTGTGGTAACCAGAACTCACACTTGCTGAACTTGGCATATAACTTATGCTCCCTCAACCGCTATAGAACCAACCGCAGATGCTGCTCGTGCTCTGTCTCTGACTGAGAATACACCAATATCTCATCGATGAACATAATCACAAACTTATCCAGATAATCCTTGAAAACCCTATTCATCATGTCCATAAAAGCTGTTGGGGCATTGGTTAATCCAAAGGACATAACTGATCAAAGAAATCATCGATCCTAGGTAGTGGATACTTGTTCTTAATGGTTAACTTATTCAACTCCCTGTAATCAATACACATCCTAAGGGATCTATCCTTCTTCTTAACGAACAACACTGGAGCACCCCATGGCGAGAAACTCGATCTGATGAACCCCAAAACAAGCAACTCTTGCAACTGAATCTTCAACTCCTTTAACTCCGCTGGAGCCATTCTGTAAGGTGCCCTAGATGCTGGCTCTGCTCCTGGTACCAACTCTATAACAAAGTCAAGCTCCCGCTGCGGCGGCAACCCTAGCAAATCTGCTGGAATCAAATCTGGAAACTCACACACCAATCTAGTCTCACCCGGTCCAACCGACACCACCCTAGAGGTATCCACGACACTCGCTAGGAATCCCATGCAACCTTCCAGCAATAGGTCTCTAGCCCTTAATGCTGAAATCATTGGTACTCGCGATTCACTAACTGTCCCCACAAACACAAAGGGTACCTCCCCTTCCGGTTCAAAAGTCACCATTCTGCGCTTGAAGTCAATCGTTGCCCCATACTTTGATAACCAATCCATCCCTAGAATCATTTCGAAGTCGTTCATATCTAACTCAATCAAATCAACAGACAATTCCCTACCATCTCCCTCTACTGGCAATGCTATAATCCATCTCCTAGAGACTACCAGTTCTCCTGTTGGCAACAAAGTCTGAAATCCCCTAGCATACACACTACTAGGTCTACAAAGCTAGTCTATCACTCTAGCAGATACAAATGAATGGGTAGCCCCTGAATCAAACAATGCAGTATACAAAGAACTAGCACTAGAGATCTGACCAGTCACAACTGAGGGGCTAGCGTCCGCCTCAGTCTGTGTCAAAATAAATACCCTGGCAAGAGCAAGACAGTCACTCTGCTTCAGCTCCTCTTTCTTGACTTGAGGGCAGTCCCGCTTCAGATGACTGGCACTCCCACAGACAAAGCAGGCCCTGATCCTGCACTCACCCTCAAGTCGACGTCTGCACCGCGACACACTGGGAAACTCCTCCAATTGTCACTTCCACCCTGACGACCAGTAGAAACACCCTGTGCTCTCCTATCTAAACTGGGAGGAACAAAAGAATCTGGGGCCTTCCTCTTATACTCACTAGAGCCCCCACCCCGACTAGATCCAATGAAAGGATGCACTGTCCTCCTAGCATCGTGCCTAACAACACTTTCCTTCCAGATCTGATCCTCGGCCCTCTCAGCTGTAAGGGCCTTGTCCACTACCTGAGCATAAGTAGTAGTCTCCAGATCCAAAGTAATATTCATATCGCGAGCGATCATAACGTTCAACCCTCACACAAACCTTCTCTCCTTTCCGCATCAGTCGGCACTAAATCTGGCGCAAACTTCGCCAGTCTGTAAAATCTCAAAGCATACTCAATCACAGTCAACCGATTCTGAGTTAGGTTGATGAACTCGTCAACCTTTACAGCTCGAACTACCACACTATAATACTTCTCATTAAATAAATTTCTGAACTCTTCCCAAGCCATTACTGTTACGTCCCTTCTATGAACTACCATGTCCCACCAGATGCGGGCATCCTCTTTGAACATGTAGCTAGCACAAGCTACCCTCTCATTTCTCTGAACCCTTATAAAATCCAAAATTGAGGAAATCATATTCATCCACTGCTCTGCCTGCAGTGGGTCTGGTCCACCCTCGAAGGTGGGAGGATGCTATTTCCTGAACCTCTCATACAAAGGTTCCCACTTATTCTCCATAGCAGATTGAACCGACACTGGCGCCACGACCTGCTGAACTGGCAACCCAGTGACCTGAGGTGAGGCCAGCTGCCTCAACTGTCGAATCTCTCCCTCTGTTCGCTGCAGTCTTGCTTTAATCTCGACAAACATCTCTTGCCAATTCTGTGGGGTAGGTGGAGGGTTCTGACCCTGGTTGTCATCCTCGGCCCTACTGCTGTAGAGTCTAGATGATTGTCGAGGCATCTCAACAAATATGCCTACAACCAACGACGCCGCTCATCAGGCATGATAACAACATCCAAAACCACCTCCCAACCACATTAGCCATCCACAAATAGTAATTCACATAACATACAGAGAGCATATAACACACAATGGGCCATGCCCTGGCATCATGCATATGTTAACTCATTCATCATGCTCTATATAAGATAAGTAGGAAAACAAGGCATTCAAGCACATATTCAAGCATATTATTCATTCATACCAACCAACCCTAAGTCGAGCTTGTCACTGACAGCGAGCGTACATGTTCGGTCAATCTCCAGAACCATAAACCTTGGCTCGCTCTGATACCAAGTTGTAACGCTCTACTGCCTTAGAGTCATTACCAAGTGAGTTTAAAAATGTGCTTTCAGCCCGCTAATCGACATTTTAGGCCAAAAAGTTTAATTAAATCATAAGCGGAGTTATAAACTTTGAAAATAATTCCATTTACTGAAAATCATAAAGTGTTTGACACCTGGGATCCCAAAACACTATTTAGAAATATTTACTACCTATAAATACAAAGCAGGTCGACTAGACGAAAAAATCTAGGTTTTACCACTACCGTCTCTCAAAAACCACTGGCTGTGGCAACCAGATAGGCCAAACATGTACGCTTCGCTTCATGCTCTCCGTACTCATGGTTGGTCGATCCGTCCCTTGCCCTTACCTGCACCACAGAGCACCCGTGAGCCGAAGCCCCGCAAGAAAACCCTCACAAGCAGAAAACATATGCATAACAAACACATAGCATATAAACAAGCCATCAATAGGCTAAACACATACGACCAAGCCATCCCAGGCGCTTTTCTAGGCCCTTGGTTTGTTGTCCACACCGTGAGGATATCCCAGGTATCCTTTATGGTCTTGCCCTGGCAACTCGCACTCTACGTGCTCAACACTGCTCCCAGCCCCTTGCCGCACTCGGCCTTGCACTCAACGTGCTTAACGCCGTTCCAGGCCCCTTGCCGTTTCCCGACCCCTGCCAACCTCGGCCTGTGCCATTCCCGGCTCTTGCCGAACATTTACACAATTGCATTCATAGCATAATAAAACATATACTGAACATTAACAAACTTAATTCAAAGTGCTACGCCCTATAGTTCAAACATACTGGGCTCAGCCCTGCATACAAGCTCTATGGGAATAGGGGTTTTCTTACCTGCGTCCCGAGCTCTCCGAGCACCGATATCCCGAGCACAGTCCTCTCACTTGAGCCTCGTCGAAACCCTAGTCACAACACATTAACAATATTCATCCATCAAGTTCTAATCCATTAAATAATTTTGAGCCATATCTCTAATCTCTGGGGCCTTGAATTCTATCAATTCGGGTGATAAAATCCATCCCGAGCCTCAACCTTTGAGTTCCCAAGCCTAAACACACTTAAAAACACAAAATGGCACTAAGAGTCGCGGCCCGCCCCCAAACCCAAGAGCACACCAAAACCAGGGCATGTGCGCCGCGGCCCTAGCTAAGGCATGCTGCGGCCCGCCCTTCTTCCAAGCCACCCAAATTCTTTGGAGGGTCGCGACTCAGCAAGAACAATGTCGCGGCCCGACCCTTCGAACCCAAAAAAATCCTCCATTTTCTCTTCTAAAACCCAGCAAACGATCCTTAAAAACCAACCTCACAATCCAAACATTAATCTCAGAAGTCGTAAGACAATCACCTTACCAGCAAAACCCAACAAGAACTTAGACCAAAAACCTCATAAAACCTAAAATCAATCCTTCACCCAACTACATGCATATTCTAAAAAAACCAGCAGAAACTTCAAGCTAAAATCTTGTAATTTAAAGCTTACCCTTGCTAAACTTAGTCTCTGAATTTGGTCCTTAAGCCTCAGGCTTCTAGCTCCAAAGATTCCCAGTTTCACTACTTAGCCCTTAGCTTGATTTCACCAAGAATTCTCCCAAGCTCAAATGGAGAGAAAGAAAAGAAGACAACTTGAAGAGAGAGAGAAGAAAAGAGTCAGTTTTTGAATGTTCTAAACAATTCCAAGTTTTGTTTTATTTAACTTAAGTCTATAGGGTTACCTCAAGGCTCGGGGTACCAAAACGTCCCCGAAGGCAAAATGGTAAATTTCCCCAATATTCCCTCTTAGTCATTCTAACCTCAAATATATCTCCGAATATTTATTTCCATAACCCGATAACCCCATAACCCCATAACACATCTAATACCCAAAATACTCCTCGACTCACCCTGAGTCGGATTCTCAACCCCGTTGTGACTTTCTGGCTAACCGCTCCCCAGGATTGTCTCGGATCGTACTGCACAGATAAAATCACATACATAACGCATTTACCACATTTATACCCTCAACAGGCTAAAATCACAAACATACCCCTAATATCCAAGCGGGGCCCACAGGCATATTTAATTCAACTAAACATGCATCTCTATCACATATTCACATAAATTCACATATTAAATCATTTATTGCCCTCCAGGCACGCTAATCAAGGCCCTAAGCCTTATTAGCAAATGTTGGGTCGTTACATTACCACTGAGGAAGCAGAGAACAAGATTTGGAGGGAAAGTGCGGTGAGGCGTGAGGGCTGCAGAGTGGTGCCTCCTTATTCAGGGACAAGAAGGGGCAGAGGCCCCAGTGACTTCAAGAGAAAGACTCCTGACACTTTGACCGATGTTGGTTCTGGTAAAGGGGGTCGGGGTGGACAGGGTGGCCCTCACGCTGGTGGCGAGGCATGGCGAACTTATTCGGAGTGCCCGAGGGGTAGAAGATGCCATCTGGGTGAGTGTCGAGCCAAGGCTTGCTTTGTGTGTGGAATAATGGGACATCTCAAGAAAGACTGCCCAACGGTGAAGAAAGGTGAAGCAGGGAAGGTGGATAGCTTGACTCCAGCTCAAGTATTCCCCTTGACTCAGGCAGAGGTCGAGGCTAGTCCCTTGGTAGTGACAAGTCAGCTTTCTAGTGTTGGCTCTCCTTTTACTGTATTGATTGATTCTGGTGCTACACATTCCTTTGTTTCTAGTAAAGTGATTGATAAATTATGTAGACCTAGTGAATATCGGACTGCAGGGTTTGGAACTTTATTGCCTACAGGGGAACTGGTAGTTTCTAGGAGATGGATTAGGGCAGTGCCTGTGATGGTTGATAGCAGAGAACTTTCGGTGGATTTGATTGAGTTAGACATGCAGGATTTTGATATGATTCTGGGGATGGACTGGTTAGTCAGATATGGGGCTACTATTAACTGCAAGAAGAAGATGGTGACTTTTGAGCCTGAGGGCGAAGATCGTTTTATTTTTGTGGGTACGGTATGTGGACCCTGCGTACCCATGATTTCAGCATTGAGAGCCAGAGACTTGTTGCAGGGTGGATGCATAGGTTTTCTGGCCAGTGTAGTGGATACCACTAGGGTTATGCCGGCAGGGCTGGGAGAGACCAGATTGGTGTGTGAGTTTTTGGATGTATTTCCTGAGGATCTACCAGGGTTGCCACCGTGCAAGGAGATCCAGTATGAGATCGAGTTAGCACCAGGAACAGAACTAGTATCAAGGACACCATACAAAATGGCACCAGCTGAGTTAGAGGAATTAAAGATACAGTTGCACGAGCTTCTGGATTTGGGATACATCAGACCTAGTTACTCACCATGGGGCGCACCAGTGCTATTTGTTAAGAAGAAGGACGGGACGTTGAGGATATGTATAGACTACCAAGAATTAAACAAGTTGACCATAAAGAATAAGTACCCTCTACCAAGGATTGATGACTTGTTCGATCAGCTATAGGGAAAGACAGGGTTCTCAAAGATTGATCTTCGTTCTGGTTATCACCAGTTGATGATCGAAGATGAGGATATACCAAAGACAGCCTTCCGAACGTGATATGAGAACTATGAGTTCTTGGTCATGTCTTTCGGTTTGACCAATGCCCCAACAACTTTTATGGATTTGATGAACAGGGTGTTCAAGGAATTCTTGGATCAGTTCGTCATTGTCTTCATCGACGGCATCTTGGTTTACTCCAGTTCAGAGGCAGAGCATGAGCAGCATCTTCGAAAGGTTTTACAGAGTGTTGACCCTGATTTTGGGCAACTAACACGGAGTCAAAATAAGCTTGACGTGGATGAATGCGTTGAAAAGAACGTGCTGACGAAAATAATAAGAACACAAGATTTTTATAGTAGTTCGGCCCCAGGATCTGGTAATAACCTACGTCCACTTAGATTGTTATTGAAATGAGATTCAAAGGAGTGATCAAAGAACTAGGGTTCAATGAGTTTCACCAACCTCTAAAGAACAATACAATATGACTAATTTGATAACTCTAATCTCAAGTGATCTAGAAGTCAGAAAAGAAAAAAGGATCCCCCTTCCCTGAGCCCTCTTCTTCTATTTATAAGCTCAGGGAAGATTTACATTGATTTGTTACAGATATTATTTCCTAAATAATCGGATACTCAGGAAATCATGGGAGATAATTTCGGATTCCATCATAACTACCTAAGATTTCCTCCGCGTATAATGTGCATATGACCAGGCTGGTCGTATGAAGAGACCGATCGCATGATACCGAATATCTTCCTGGTTGATAGTCAAACACAGATTCTGCCAGGTGTCAGCCACGTGTAATTAATGCCTGTCGCGTTATTCACTTCTGATTTTATGGATAACACAGAGGTTAAAGGAGCGTCAGTTGTACGCCAAGTTTAAGAAGTGTGAGTTTTGGTTACCATAGATGACTTTTCTTGGGCATATAGTTGGTGCAGAAGGGGTCAAGGTGGATCTGTCCAAGGTAGAAGCAGTAAGAGATTGGCCGAGGCCAAGGAACGCCTCGGAGGTGCGGAGTTTCCTTGGGTTAGAAAGTTATTACAGACGGTTCGTCGAGGGGTTTTCAAAGATTTCTTCACCAATGACAGAGTTGACGAGGAAGAATCAGAAGTTTGTTTGGTCAGAGAAGTGTGAGAATAGTTTCCAAGAGTTGAAGCGATAACTTATTTCTGCCCCTGTGCTAAGTCTTCCTTCAGAGGAAGGAAAGTTTGTGGTTTACTGTGATGCATCGAGGATGGGTTTAGGCTGCATGCTGATGCAAAATGAGAAAGTTATAGCCTATGCATCGCGGCAGCTGAAGGAGTATGAGCAACGGTATCCTACTCATGATTTGGAGCTGGCGGCAGTGGTATTCGCACTGAAGGTTTGGCGGCATTACCTGTATGGAGAGAAGTGTGAGATATACATGGACCATAAGAGTTTGAAGTACTTCTTCACTCAGAAGGATCTAAACATTAGACAGAGATGTTGGTTGGAGCTGGTTAAGGATTATGATTGCGATATTCTTTATCACCCAGGGAAAGCCAACATGGTGGCAGATGCATTGAGCTGGAGGGGCCCAGGGCCATTTTTTAGTTCCACCCAGATCTCAAGCGAGTTAGCTGAAGAGATGGCCAGGGCAAAGACAGAACTAGTGGTAGGCTAGTTAGCTAATATTACCTTGGAGTCGACCCTGCTAGAGCGGGTCAAGGAGGGTCAGTTGGTGGATGCACAGTTGCAGGAAGTTTGGAAGCATGCTTTAGTGGGGATAGCTAAGGATTATTCTGTCTCTGAGACTGGTATGCTTCGGTATCAGGGGCGAATTTGTGTTCCAGCAGATGAGGGGATTAGATGAGAGATACTGGATGAGTCTCACACTACGCCATACTCGCTTCATCTGGGTACCACGAAGATGTATCAAGATCTACTAGCATTATACTGGTGGCTGTGGATGAAGAAAGATGTGGTAGAGTATGTGTCTAGATGTTTGAGATGTCAGCAAGTAAAGGCTGAGCATCAGCGACCAGCGGGATTGCTTCAGCCTTTGGGTATCCCCGAATGGAAGTGGGAGGACATTACGATGGATTTTGTGGGAGGACTACCCAGGACAGTGGGACTTTGTGACTCAGTGTGGGTGATAGTAGACAGATACACTAAGTTAGCTCATTTTCTACCAGTGAAGTCGGCCAATACAGTGGAACAATATGTAGAGTTGTATGTGAGGGAGATAGTTCGTCTCCATGGAGTTCCAAAGTCTATTGTGTCTAATCAAGATCCCATCTTTACCTCTAAGTTATGGGGAGCTCTGCAGAGAGCTATGGGGACTCAGTTAAAGTTTAGCACAGTTTTTCATCCTCAAACTGATAGACAGTCTAAGAGGACGATTCAGGTATTGGAGGACATGCTTAGGGCATGTGTGATTGATTTCAAGAGGTCTTGGAGTATGCACCTACCATTGATTGAGTTCTCATATAACAACAGTTATCAATCCACAATTGGAGTGACACCTTATGAAACGCTATATGGGAGAAAGTGTAGATCACCCATTCATTTGGATGAGATAGGTGAGAGGAGGTACTTAGGGCTAGATATGGTGCAGAAGACTAATGAAGCTATTGAGAAGATTCGAGCCAAAAGGCTTGCATCGCAGAGTAGACAGAAAAGCAATGCCGATCCGAAGCATAGGGACGTGGAGTTCCAGGTTGGGGACCATGTGTTTCTGCGAGTTTCTCCACTGAGAGGGGTGAGGAGATACAGAGTAAAGGGCAAGCTGAGCCCTCAGTTTGTTGGACCTTTCGAGGTTTTAGAAAGAGTTGGACAGGTGGCTTATAGGTTGGCCTTGCCATCGTTGCTGTCAGGGGTTCACGATATTTTCCATGTCTCCATGTTGCGGAAGTATGTTTTAGATACAATGCATCCGCTGAGGTATGAGGCCTTGACTATTATGTGACTTGATTATTATGAGACTTGAATGTTATTTGTGATTAGCTGCATCTTTGATTCTGAGTATGTGCTGAATGGTTAGGGTGGAATATTTAATGATCAATCATGCTTAAAGAATTGATTATTTGTTATTGTTGTTTGTGTTAGACATTATGTTTTCTTGCTGGGCCTTGGCTCACGGGTGCTACATGGTGCAGGTAAAGCCAAGGGCAAGCATGATCAGCCCTGACTTGGAGAGCTCTACGAGCTGAATGTACATGACCAGCTGCTCAGCCGCCACGGTTGGGGTTTAGGCAGGGACGCGAGATCCAAAAATGTCTATTTTGCCTTAGTATGGCTGATAGTGGTCTGTATTTTAGAGATTCTGTAAACCAACTTTTAAACCCTACTTCTTTTTGGGATCCCATGTATAAAATTGTTTAATCATATAAAGTAAAACCTTTGAGACCAAAATCTTTTTAACCCTAGCTCATACATGTTTAGTGACACGTTTTTAAATTAATGACTTGATTAGCAAGTCCTAGACCTTTATAAGTACACAGTGTAGTGGCCTTGGCTATCCAGTGAATTATAGGATCTGTACTAATGCAAGCCAGAAAGGTGATAGCCTACGCATCGAGATAGTTGAAGGAGTATGAGCAGAGATATCCCACGCATGATCTAGAATTGGCAGCGGTGGTATTTGCACTTAAGGTTTGGAGGCATTATTTGTATGGCGATAAGTGTGAAATATACACCGACCATAAGAGTTTGAAGTACTTCTTTACTCAGATGGATCTGAGTCGGAAGGGTCCAGGACAGTTGTTCTGTAATGACCCAAAATTACTAATAACGCTTAAGGGCCTTGATTAGTGTGCCGGGAGGGCATAATTGGAAGTTTTGTGAATTAATGGTGTGATATGCATGATTATGTGAAATGCATGTTTATGAGTATTGGATAAGCATGCGGGCCCTGTTTGGTTGTAAGGGCATAATTTTAACTTTGGCCCGTTAGGGCATAAATGTGATTTTGTGATAAACTGTTAAGACCACATTATTATGTGGATATATGTGTTTGCAACTTTCAGCACTAGGCGATCATAGGGAGCAAGTAGTGGGAAAGTCACAACGGGACCCGGTACTTGACTTGGGGCAAGTCAAAGGGTATTTCGGGTATTAGATGATTAAATGAGTTATCGGGTTATGGAAATAAATAATAGGAGATACATTTGAGGTTAGGAAGTCTAGGTGGGAATATCGGTGAATTTTACCATTTTGTCCTCGAAGATGTTTTTGGTACCCCGAGCCTTGGGATTGACTTAAGTAACTAACCATAGACAAACAAAGGAAGGAAAACAGTAGAAGATGTCCTAAACCAAACCTTCTCCCTCTCTCTCCTTTTCTCTCAAGGAACTCAAAGGATTTGTGGCTGGGAATTCAGTGGATTGGGACTGGAGTCTTGAAGGATTAGTTCTGTGTTTAGCTAAGGAGTTCAATCAAGAACTGAGGTAAGATATAAGCTTTGTGCATGGTGATAAATTCTATGTTTTGGCTGGGTTTTGAGGTGTATATAGATTTTGATATTGAAGGGTTGAATTGAAGCTGAAACTTGGAAGTTAGGTCAAGAATCCTTTAGAGAATGGATTCAATAGAGAAGGTAAACTCCAATTCTTGTTTTAGTGTTTGAATTCTGAGCATTTATGGCTGGTTTTCTTGTGTTCTTGAGTTGTTGAGTTTCAGAAATTAAAATGGGATTTTAATGTGTTTTTAAGCTAGGTTTTTGCTGGATTATGTTACTAGAATCATGTTAGAAGTTTTGAGATTAATGGGTTTTGGAATTAGGTTGGTTTTGGGTGATTTTGATCAAGGTTACGATGTTAAAAATGGTGATTTTTCTGGGCAAGACGGGTTGGGCCGCGGCTTTGTTTTAGAGTTTCGCGGCCATATGAAGCAAAGGAGCCAGGAAGGCTCTGCCAAAGGGGAGCACCGCGGCGCCACAGGGTAGGGTCGCGGCTCCAAAGGATGTCAGAGAGGCTTAGCCTCTGCTTTTGTGGGCGGGCAACGGCACCAGTTCTTAGGGCCTAGGCTCAAAAGGGCAATTTTGGCTAAGTGGAGGTTTTAAGCGGGGGAACCTAACCTTGGGTGCTCGGGATAAATTCCACCACTATGTTGGTGGAATTCGATGTCCTGGAAGCTAGAACTATATCCGGAAACCTTTACTTGAATATTAATGAAATCCTTTATCATGGTTGTGACTAGGTGTATGCTTGGGCTCGGGGCAGGATCGTTCTCGGGGGTCGTCTTTCCTAATTAAAGAACTTGGAACTAAAGGTAAGAAAACTGCACTCGGTTGTGGATTTATAATGGGACTAAGGGTTCCCTTTCTTGTGTTCTTTGAAAGAATTGCCTTATTCCATGTGAATTGTGTATGCTTTGAAAGAATGGTATTATGCCATGTGAACTGTAAATGGATGGTATCACGCCATGTAAATAGTAAACGAGCAGCCTAAGTGCGTCGGAGTTTACACATGCGTATAGGGCACGGCTCGACCACTGGTAGATGAGGACAGCTCATTATGCACTGAGCTCAGTTTAAGCAGGCCGGAGTCAGTGGGATAAACAGAGGGTGCGGCCTAAGTTGTCGGCCCTAATTATCTTGTGATTTGATTGTTATTATTCTAATGAATATGATATGCCAGTTATTTGAATGACAGACTATTTGGTTGTTGATTGTTATCGTTGAATAGGTTAATGTTGTGTACTGTTGAGTACCTGATTGTGTCTTGTGAGTTAGTTGATTATTAATATTGGTTGTGTTTTAAATGTTATGTTTTCTTGCTGGGCCTTGGCTCACGAGTGCTATGTGGTGCAGGTAAAGGCAAGGGTAAGACAATTTGACCATGGGTTGGAGAGCTCTGGGGGCGGGGTGTACATTGTTAGCTGCTTGGCCGCCACAGTCGAGGGATTGTATAGGAACGAGAACCTAAAACGTGTACTTTGCCATTAGAGTGGCTTGGTTACTTATAAATATTGGAAATTCTATAGTTACGATATTTAAACCTTTATTTGGGATCCCATGTACCAAACATGTATTTTAATGAAAATTATTCATTTATAACCAAAATCTTTTGAACCTAACCTGTTTGTATCGTTAGATTCACATTTTTAATCAAATGACTTGATTAGCAAGTCTTGCCCTATCTCGAACACACAGTGTAATGGTCTTGGTTAGCCTGGGCGTTACATGTTCAGTTCGATGAGGAGATGACTAGAGTGGGTATAGAGTTGGTGGTTGGTTGGTTAGCCAACATCACTATTCAGTCTACGCTCCTTGAGAGGTTCAAGGAGGCGCACATGTAGGATCCCTAGTTGAGAGGGCACAAAGAGAGTGTCTTACCCGGAGCAGCTAAGGACTTCTCTATTTTGGAGATGGGACTACTAAAGTATATGGGTCAGATTTGTGTTCCGATGGATTCTGATATCCGGCGAGAGATCTTGGATGAATCTCATACAACTACCTATTCTTTACATCCAGGTACGACGAAGATGTACCAACATTTGAGAACCTTGTACTGGTGGCCGGGAATGAAGAGGGACGTGGTGGATTATGTGGCCAAGTGTTTAACTTGTCAGCAAGTAAAGGTTGAACATCAGAGGCCACCAGGGTTATTTCAGCCTCTAGGGATTCCAGAGTAGAAATGGGAGGATATCACCATGGACTTCGTAGTTGGGTTACCGAAGACTGTGGGACAACATGATTCAATGTGTGTGATTGTTGATAGGTATACCATGTCCGCCCACTTTTTCCCACTTAGGATAACGTATAATGTGGAGCAGTATGCTGAGTTATATGTGAAGGAAATTGTTCGACTTAATGGGGCTCTGAGGTTGATAGTATCCGACAGGAACCCCACCTTCACCTCCAAGCTTTAGGAGAGCCTGCAGAAGGCTATGGGCACGCAGTTACAATTTAGTACCGCTTATCATCCTCAAATGGATGTACGGTCTGAGATGACGATTCAGGTACTGGAGGATATGTTACGAGCCTGTGTGCTGGATTTTGGGGAATCTTGGAGTAATTATCTCCCTTTGATCAAGTTTTCGTACAACAACATTTATCAGGCGACTATCGGAGTGGCTCCGTATGAGATGTTATATGGGAGGAAGTTCAGATCACCTATCCATTGGGATGAGATGGCTGAGAGGAGATAATTGGGTCCTGAGGTTGTTTAGAGGACCAATGAAGTGATTGAAAAGATTAGAGCTCGAATGCTCGCCTCCCAGAGTCGCCAGATGAGTTACTCAGACTTGAGGCACAGGACCGTAGAATTTCAAGTCGGTGATCACGTGTTTCTCAGAGTTTCTCCCTTGAGAGGAGTGAAACAGTTTGGTGTTCGGGGCAAGTTGAGCCCTAGTTTTGTTGGCCCCTTTGAGATTCTGGAACAGGTTCGATAGGTAGCTTACAGATTGGCGATGCCTCCAGCTCTATCAAGGGTTCATGATGTATTTCACGTGTCCATGATTTGGAAGTACGTATCAGATTCTATGCATGTACTGAGTTATGAGAACTTAGAACTGGAGTAGGATTGGTCATATGAGGAGAAGGCGGTATTACTTAGCTTACAGAAGCCTTGGGAAACCACTGGAACAAAACATAAGATTCTCTCTTCATATCTCGGTTTCTTCCACTCTCTTTGGATGCTTGAATACTGAGAGAATTCTAAAGGATTTAAGCTAGGAATTCAGAAATCCAAGGCTGGAACTCAAGAGATTAGTTCAGAGGCTTAGTTCAGTTCAAAGGTAAGCTCTTAAACCTATTGATCGAATTGAATTTTGCTGGTTTTGTTGCTAGAACTTAGGCTTGCATGGATTTGGTTTCCAAGATTGGTTTTGGAGGTTTGTTGGGTGTAAGAATTTGTTTATGAGTTTGTTAGGATGTTTAGGCTATATGAGTATCAAATATTGGTTTAATTCAGCGGTTGGGTGAAGTTTGGGGTATCAAATATGGGTTTATGCTCGGGGGAAAAACTTGAGAAAAAGGCTGGATTTCTGGGTTTGGAGGTTCGAGCCATGGCCCAAGTTTGGGAATGTCGGGGCTCGTGTGTGCGTGAAGGCCTGAGGAGGCCTCTAATCTTGAGGCGCGCCACGGCCTAAGGAAGGGCATGCCGTGACCTATGTCTCCTAGCATGGAGGCATTTTGCCTCTATTTTGGGGCATGTCGTGACCCTTAAGGGGCTAGGCCGTGACCCTAATTCAAAGAAGTGACTGTTTGGAGGGTTTTTGCTTGGGAACGCAAAATTTATGGCTCGGGATGGATTTTATCACCAGGATTAATAGAATCCAACGTCCCGGAGACTAGAATTATATCCCAAAGATATTTAATGAAATAGAGCTTGATGGATGGCTTTTGTTGATGCGTTGTGACTAGGTTTTCAGCGAAGCCCGAGTTAGAGGACTGTGCTCGGGATTTCGGTGCTCAGGAAGCTTGGGAGACAGGTAAGAAAACTGTTGTACCCATAGAGAAGGGCGTGGCCTTATAGTTTTTATTGCAGGGCACGACCCTATGTGTTTGAAGTGCAGGGCATAGCCCTATTGTTTATGTTTTGTATTTGTTTAAGTATTTGTTGATTGTATGCTTTGTGTAGCTTATTAGCGAATGAGTGGCGAAGGCCAAGAACGACAGGATGCCGAGTACGGCAAGGGGCCGGGAAGGGCATTAGGCATGTGAAGTGCAAACTCGAGTACGATGAGGGTCGGGAGCGGCGTTGAGCACGCGGATTGTAAGCCGTTAGGGTGAGACCCTTCTCGGATTCTAGAGTCATCCTCAAGGTGAAGACCGCAAACCCAGGGCCAGGTAAAGCGCCTGGGATGGCATGGTCGCTATGTGTTTAGTCTGTTGGCTATTTTGATAGATATGCATATGTTGATTGTTTGCGTTGAGTTTTCTTGCTGGGCTTCGGCTCACGGGTGCTCTATGGTGCAGGTAAAGGAAAAGGAGAGGTCGACCAACCATGAGTACGGAGAGCGTGGAGCGACATGTACATGTTTGGCCTACCTTGCTGCCACGGGCAGGGGTATTTTTTGAAAATGTTATGTATTAACCTGAATTTTTTCGCCTAGTCAACCTGAAATGTATTTTGAGTTGTAAATATTTTCTAAACAGTATTTTGGGATGCCAACTTTAAAACTTTCTGAGATATCAATAAATATCATATGTTTTATACTAAATGACTTGTAACAGATTGTAACACGGTTTAGCTACACTTTTAGCCTAAAATCTTGATTAGCAAGTGATTAGAACGTTTTAAACTTACTTAGTAATGACTCTAAGGAAGTAGGGCGTTATATCAACAAACTCCCTCGAATAAATAAGAATCTGTAAAGAAAAACAAACATGGTTAGTTGCACTAGAATCGACAATCTAGGATGATGTATCATCTTCCACTTAATAGACTTGTAAAACAAGTAAATGATATTTACATTTCTTCTTCTCTTTTAGGTTTGAGAGATACTTAGGAAAGTTTCTCTTCCAATGACCCTCATCTCCACAATGAAAGAATGTCGTCTTGGGCTGCTTTTTCTTGGAAGTTTTGTTTTCCTTATTCTTTTTGTTCTCCTTGACTTTAGATGACTTTTTAGTCTTCTTTTCTTGTTTTTCGTTGTCCTTTTAATTAAATTTATTTCTCTTCTTATTTTTCCCTTTTAAAGAGAAATGTTTAGAATCAACTACATTTGCTTCTTCTACTTTTGTATTACTCTTGTTGAGTAATTCACAAGTCTACAACTCATTTGCAAGTAAAGCATTAGCAGGGTTTGAGCTAGACATTATTTCTGAAATAAATAAATAAAATAAAATGAATTTTGCAAATATAATGAATATCAATAATTTTTGGAATAACAAATATGATGCATGAATGCAACAAATTTAAAGAACACATAAAAACAATTATTACTAATTTTGCAAAAAAATTAATTTGGCAATTAATGGACCAACCTTAGGGTAGGTCAGGCTAATCTCAAATTAATTTTGTATCAGAGCTGCTAAGATTTATTAGTTCCTGAATATTGGTTAGGTATGTACACTCCCAGTTAAAGATAAACTCAACTCAGGGTTTGGTAACTAATGATATGATTATGTGCCAAATAGATTAAAGGAAATATATATGCCTTATTTGCATTGTTGATTAGGGAGCATGAGTTATACTGATTGGGCCTATGCCTTGACTACTAGGTGAATATGAGAATGTATGCTTGTTTGTTGAAATGCAAGCTAGACTGTAGAGACAAGAAGCAGAAATTCGCCAGTTGAGAAAACAACAAGTTCTAGCAGGGAACGCTGCGCCAGTGGTACCACTTGCTGCCTTACTACCAACCATACAGTAGCAGAAAGTGGTTGGGAATCTACATGAACCATTATATGAGCGGTTCAGGAAACAACACCCTTTGACCTTTGAGGGAGGGCCAAACCCACTGTGGGCTTAGCAATGCATGAGTATGACCACCTCCATCCTGGAATTTATGAGGGTGGTAGGTAATGAGAGGGTGGCATGTGCCACGTAAATGTTTTGGGAGGATGCCCGTATCTAGTGAGAGGTTGTATCTTAGACCCGGAACGTCACTGCATTGAGTTAGGATGAGTTCAGGGATTTGTTTAACAAGAAATATTACAACTATGTAGTTCGAACATTGAAGGCGTCTGTGTTTACCAAATTAGTTAAGTGCAACATAACTGTGACTGAGTATGCTCTGAAGTTTGACAGGTTGGCCAAGTTTGCTTCTGACTTTGTGCCAACCGATGCTGTCAGGAGAGACAGGTTTGTTCGAGGATTAATCCCCATGATAGCACGGGATGTTAGGATCACCTCAGTGTTGGGGTTTTATATGCCCTAATTAAAATCCAATTTATTTGTAATCTCATTTTATTATCAATAAAAGAATAGAAATCATTTTTGACTTGATCAATCACTTTGCGCCTTAACATAATTATATTTATAGTAACATAATTACAGTGGAATATAAATATGATTATATGTTCAAAAATATGTTAGTCCTAAGATTAGTCAGTGCAGAGGATTTACACTGACTTGCTAATCTACGATATAATCTACTTACACATTGTAGTGTTATGTTATTTCCAGAAAATTAGGAAAGTAGATAAGATCAGATGTATTTGTTACATTAGATTGGACTGATATTGACAGTAGATAGGATAAGTAAACATATCGTTATTATCTATTCTAATGATATCTTATAGTTGACCATAGGTCAATTCAATCTCAATTATGAGTGATTAGTATTCTAAATGATTGTATTATTTGAGTTCTTTGACTTGTTTGTTACCATCTTACCCTACAGACTAGCCCATAATTACATCATGGGAACTCGGTAGTATAATTGAGTGGGAGTGTTAATCATAGATATGAACATCTATAACTTATGATGAAAAAGTAAAACAATGTTTTTCTTTTAGTTTGGTTCGAGCTGCTAAATGATAGAGATCTCATTTCAGTAATTAATATTAATTTACTAAAGTATCATTTATAAGGAACTAAGTGTTTTAAGGATAAAATACAATGAGTGGTAAAATGGTATTTTAGTCCCATCTTGTTGTAGACCGTCTATAAAGGACTGAGTGATAATTATGGTTGTAACAATGGATAACTAATAACGTATCTATATTGCTCACAGAGCGTTCTATGAATTCAAGAGTGCAATTCCAGTCGTTAGTGGAGTCATGAGGAATTAATAAGTTAGTAAATTTATTTTGTTAAATTTTCGATAACTTATTGGAGCTTGATTTCATAGGCTTATGGTCCCCACAATACCTTGAATACAATCACTTGGATAGTCTCAATTAATTGATTAAATTATCAATTAGAATTATGAAATTTAGAGAAGAAAAGAGATTTTAGGGTAGATTTATTAATTAAGACAAATTTATGTCTAATGAAAAGAGAAGAGATTAATGAAATTCATCCAAATATTTATTTTTTTTAAAAATGAAAAGTATCATTTAAAAATGTTTTTTTTAAAAAAATATATTTTTGTATTTTAATATTTAAAAATTAGATACTTTCTACAAATGTTCAAATCCAAATTTAAAAATAGGTTAACTAATTAATTTAAATTTTTTTAATATATTAAAATATTAGAATTAAGTTACCGCATATTTCAAAATACTTATTATTTTTATATCTTTTACTTAAAAATATTAATATCTGATTATTCTATGGATTTTAATATTTAAATTATTTGAAATTTGAAAATTTGTTGACTAGATATTTTTATGGATATTTGAATTTGTTTAACTGTTTTAAGATATTTTAAGATTATTATAACTAGTAATATTTTTTTAATCTTTAATAAATGATTAAAATATTTGCTCATAGTTGTAACAACACAAGATATTTAAAAAAAAAACAGTTAATGATATTTGTTTTAAAATTGAAAATTGGTTAAATTTTAAAAATATCACCTTTTCAAACCAATTAACAAAATATTGATTTTTTTTTTCATAAATGAAATTTAAATTAACTTTAGGTTAATTGTTGATAAATCATATTTAAATTAAATTAATATTTTTTCAAAATGACCTAAACTAAGTTGATTGTTGATAAATGAAATTTAAAATAACTTTTGTTAATTGTTGATAAATTTAAATGAGCATTTGGTCGTCCCGTCGCCTTTCCCTCTCTGAGTGCACCTTGCCCTGTAACTTCGGGGACCCAGTACCTACCTTACACTCTTGTCCAACCAGGTATAGGGGGAGCCCAGCCCAACCTGAGTGTCCAGCCCATAGGTTTTAGTGTCATGCCGATTGCTGGTTTCAGTGTGGCTTCGACAGGATACGGAGCGACGACCACTAGATAAAGTGCTTTTGAGACTGCATTCACTGTTGGAGTTGCCATTCCATCCTAGTATGCTACATCCAGTTGATCCCCCGACAACAGTAGATGCAGGGGCAAGGGCAATGACCAAGACCCCAAGGGAAATGGAACTCCATAGGCCGAGCAGGGAACTACCTCTGGAGAGAAGTATGTCTCACAATACTCCAAGTACACTGACTTGGTAGACTCCTGAGAGAATATTTTTGTGGCCATGGAACAACATGTTCACTATATAAGCCACAACCATCCGAAGGGACAGGGAAACTCGAGATCCTGACAAGTTTTGTCCTTTTCATAACGACATAGGGCACCATACAAATGAGTGCCGCCAGCTCAAGGATGAGATCTAAAACCTCATCAAGTTGGGTCATCTCCACCAATATGCTAAGGGCGGAGCACGTTAGGCACATCTCCCCTTGGCAGGAATGACCATACCACCTGTTGCTCCAAAGGTCGCAGAAGCCACCCCAGTTGTACTGCAGCATCCATCAGTCTGAGGACATTCCTCGGTGAATAGGCGAGTAGGAACCATTTCGAGAGGGCCCCACTTGAGGGAAACTTCTCGAGGCTCATAGAATAGGTATCCATGAGCTTTAAATCATGACAACAAGGTGATAACTTTGGCTTGATTGCCTGCCCAAATGCCCCGGATGGCTGACCAAGTCATAACATTCTCCGAAGACGATGCTTAGAGAGTACACTTCCCACACCACGACCCGTTAGTAAGTGAGAGCCAAATCTCCAAAAAAATGGTGGCCCGAATTCTGGTGGATAACGGTCATTTGGTGAACATCCTCTTTATGTCAGCTTTCGAGAAAATAGGATTGACCACTACAGATTGGTCCTCATGCGCCTTAACTATTTACGATGCTAGTAACACTTGCAGAATTGCCTCGCCAGTGGCACTTGGAGTGGCAAATAAAACTCCCAGTAACACTTGGAGAAGTGCCTCTCCAGGCCTTCAAATATTGCACCTTTGTGGTGGTATATTGTTACTCGAAGTATAATGCCATCTTGGGACGGCCTACCCTAGTAGAGTTTGGAGCATTCACTTCCATCTGTCACCTGTGCATGAGGTTTCCCTCGGAGGCGGGGATTCGTACCAGCCGCGGTGAGTATAAAGAGGTTAGACAGTGTTACAATGTGTCTCTGAAGACCCCTGTGATTGTGGTGGAAGCAGCAACCCCCGAACAACTTGAGGCATTGGAAGTACAAGCGGTCTGAGAGATCAGGCCCGATGAATTCGACCCAAGGGTTCAAGAGGAGATGACCATTGAACCAATAGAGGAGGGGGAGGAAGTAGTTCTTGATACCTCCACCCCCGATAGAAAAATAAAAGTCGGGGGAAGCTTGAAGAAGGAAGTTCGAGATACATTGGTGGACTTCCTTCAAGAAAACCGGGATGTGTTTACGTGGTCGCATTCTAACATGACTGGCATTGATCCGAACATCATCTGCCATGCCTTAAATGTCGATCCCAACTTTCCTCCCATCCAGCAAAGGAAGAGGACATTTGATTAAACTAAAAAAAAAGGCTCTGAAGACCTAGGTAGACAAGTTCCTCTCCAATGGATTTATTCGAGAAGCCCAGTACCCCAGGTGGCTATCCAATCCTATTCTCATGCCCAAGCCAAATCGCACCTGTAGGACATGCATCGATTTCTTGGACCTTAACAAGGCTTGTCTTAAAGACTGTTTCTCACTCCACAAGATAGATCAGATTTTTGATGCCACCTCTGCCTACGATCTATTGTCATTCATGGACGTGTACTCGGGGTATAACCATATATCCATGCATGTCATGGACATGGAGCTTACTAGTTTTCAGACTGGTAAGGGTTTCTACTGTTACATTGTGATTCCTTTCGGATTGAAGGATGTTTGTGCCACCTACCAGAGACTGGAAAACAGGATGTTCAAGAACTAGCTGGGGTGAAACATGGAATTTTATGAGGAGGAGATGCTTGTCAAGTCTAGGACATATCTCGACCATGTGGGCGACTTGGCAGAGGTTTTCTCGGTGCTCCGCCAGTTCAGAATGAGATTAAATCCCCAAAAGTTAACATTTGGAGTTCCCTTCGAAAAGTTCCTAGGTTTCATCGTTAGTACTCGAGAATTAAGGCTAACCCTGAAAATATCAAGGCACTTATCGAAATGACATCTCCTTATAAGCATAAAGACGTTCAGAGCCTGACAGGAAGGATCACAACTTTGAGTCATTTTGTCTCTAGGGCAACAGACAAGTGCATCCCTTTCTTTAATGTACTCCAAGGAAGTCAGAGATTTGATAGGTCGGAAGAGTGCGATCAGGCATTCCAGCAGCTTAAGGCGCACAAGGAAAATCCTCCAATTTTTTCAAAGCCCGTGGACACAGAATCCCTTCTGCTCTATATGGTTGTCTCGGAGAGTGCTATCAGTGTTGCCAAGGTATAGAAGGAAGGCCGTGTTCAGTACCTCGTCTATTATGTTAGCAAAAGACTCCTCGGCATAGAATCTAGTTATCTCTTGATGGAGAAGCTAAATTTTTTCCTAATGGTGGCTTCTCAAAATTAAGATCCTACTTCCAGGCGCACCCAATTAAGGTCCTCAAAAACCATCTCATCGTGCAAGTACTTCAAAAGCCAAAGTCATCGGGAAGGCTCTTGAAATGGTTGGTGGTGTTAAGTCAGTTTGACATCACCTATGATCCGAGGATTGGTATAAAAGGTCAAGCACTGGCCTATTTCTTCTCCGATTACACTAGGAATCATCAGAAGCCTGAAAGCGCCCCAATGGTCGGTCCAGACTAGAGGTTGTATGTGGATGGGTCTTCAAACAAAAATGGTGCCAGAGTTGGACTTATTTTGGTTTCCCCCGAGGGTGCACAACACACTCGGTTTTGGTTTCAATGCCTCTAACAATGAAGGCTTAATCGCTAGGCTCCGAGTAGCACTTGAGCTCAAGGCCGAGGGCCTTGAGATTTTTAGTGATTCTCAACTCGTGGTAAACAAAGTACTCGAAAAGTACCAGGCCAGGGGAACAAAAATGACATGGTATCTAGCGAAGGCTGAAGAAATGCTTCATAAATTTAAAAGATTCACAATTCAGCGGGAGCCGCAAGAGCAGAATTCCAAAGCTGACGCCCTAGCAAAGTTGGCTACCCCCAAAGACGTTAAATTAATCAATGTGGTCCCCATTGACTCCTTAGCTGCTCTGAGCATCTCAGCTCCTGACGAGGTGGAAGCTATACTACCACAAGATGGATGGATGGAGCCAAAAGTAAAATATCTTGTCTTCGGGGAGCTGCAGGAAGATAAGAAGGTAGCTCAGAAGCTGCTCTATTAGGTACCTCGGTACGTAATTGTAACGACCAAAATTTGCTAATAAGGCTTAGGGCCTTGATTAGCGTGCCTGGAGGGCAATAAGTGAATTATTGTTATAATATGTGAATTTGTTTGAATATGTGACTAGTAATGCTGCTTAGGTGAATTAAATATGCATGTAGGCCCATTTGGTCATTAGGGGCATGATTGCAATTTTAGCCCATTGAGGGCATAAATGTGATAATTGTGATACACCTGCGATATAACTGTGTTGCACGATCCAAGGCAGTTCTAGGAAGCGGTAAGCTAGAAAGTCACAACGGGGTCCAAAATCCGACTCAGGGCTACTCGAAGGGTATTTCGGGTGTTAGTCATTTTATGGGGTTATCGGGTTATGGGAATAAATATTTGGAGATATATTTGAGGTTAGAATTCCTAGGAGGGAATATTAGGGAAATTTACCATTTTGCCCTCGGGGATGTTTTTGGTACCCCGAGCCTTGAGGTAACCTTATAGACTTAAGTTAGATAAAAATAAAATATAGAATCACCTGGAACTCTCTAAACCAATCCACTCCCTCTCCCTCATTCGGTTTCTCTTATTCTCTTGGAGGCTTAGTGATATCTTAGAGGAAACTAGTCAAAACTAAGGAATTGGAGTTGGGATTTTGGGAGCTTGAGGCTTGGAGCTTGGAAGAGGTGAACTTTCGAGGTTGAGGTGCTAGTGGAAGATTGAATTCATCAGCTAAGGTAAGGGGTCTAACTTTAAAATTCCTTGAGTTTCAGTAGAATTAAAGTTGGAGTTGTAAGTTGCATGTGAACAAGAATCATGAGCTAGATTTTGCTATGGGTTGAGTTTGTAAGACTGTGTTGGATTTGTTGTGGAGCTTAGATGATGTGGTAGGGAGGCTCAAGCTTAATTTTGGGTTTGGGTATTGAGTTGGGGTGATTTTAGAAGGATTAGTTCGAAGGAAATGCAGGGAAAAATGGTGGTTTTTCAGGGTTTGGAGGTGAGGGTCATGGCTCTAGAGGGGCATGCCGCGGCCTGTGTGCACGCAAGGCCTGGGGAAACCACTGACCATGGGGCGCACCGTGGCGCTTGGCCAAGCATGTTGCGGCCCATGTGTGTTTCTAGGGAGGCGTTTAGCCTCTGTTTTGAGGCAAGCCGCGACCCTTAAGGGGTTGGGTCGCAGCCCTAGCTCAAGATGCAAGGTATTTAGTGGGATTCGACTCGGGAATTCAATAGTTCAGGCTCGGGACAGATTTTATCACCCGAATTGATAGAATTCAACGTCCCAGAGATTAGAATTATGACCCAAAGCTATTTAAAGGATAAGAAATTTATGGGTGGATATTGTTAATGCGTTGTGACTAGAGTTTCGGCGAGGCTCAGACTAGGGAACTGTGCTCGGGACATCGGTGCTTGGAAAGCTCAGGACACAGGTAAGAAAACTATAGTTACCATAGAGCTTGTGTTGCAAGGCTCGGCCCCATATTATTGAGTTGCAGGGATCGACCCTATATGACTGTGATGTAGGGCGTTGGCCTTTCATTGAATTTATATGCGTTTAAATATCTGTTTAGTTATATTATGTATGTATATAAATGATGGAACGACGATGGCCAGGTACGACGATGGCCGGGAACGACGAAGGCTTAGAATGGCAAGGGGCCAGGAGCAGCGTTTAGCATGCAGAGTGCGAGTTCCCAGGGTGAGACCCCAAGGGATACCTGGGATATCCTTACGGTATAGAGCACGAACCCATGGCCTGGTAAAGCGCCTGGGACGACATGGTCATACATGTATAGCCTGATGATGGAATGTTTTTATGGTTAGTGTTGTTATGCATATGTTATTTGCTTGTGAGGGTTTTCTTCCTGGGCTTCGGCTCACGGGTGCTCTATGGTGCAGCTAAAGGCAAGGGGAAAGTTGACCAACCTTGAGTATGGTGAGCGTGATGAGCGGCGCGTACATGTCCGGTTTGCTTGGCTGCCACGGCCAGGAGTGTTTTTGGGTGATGACTGTACCAAACTTGAATTTTGTCGTTTAGTTGATTTTGGTTATATTTTGAGTTGTAAATATTTATAAACAATGTTTTTCTTATCCCAAATGCTAAACGTTTTATAATTTTCAATGAAAGGTTTATTCTCAAGTTTATGACTCTGATTACGATTTAAATACACTTTTGTCCTAAAACCTCGATTAGCGAGTTAATTGCACATTTTAAACTCACTTGGTAATGGCTCTAAGGCAGTAGGGCATTACAATGAACAGAAGAAGAGCACCGATAGTTGAGGCAACAGGCTCCTCCATAGGTCACTGGGTTGCCAGTCTAGCAGGTTATGGCGCCAGTGTCAGTTCAATCTGTTGTGGAAAACAGGTGGGAACCCTTATATGAGAGATTCAGGAAACAACATCCTCCCACCTTTGAGGGTGGACCAGACCCACTGTGGGCAGAGCAGTGGATAAATATGATTTCCTCTATTCGTGATTTTATGAGGGTTGAGGGAACGAGAGGGTAGCTTGTGCAAGCTATATGTTCAGAGAAGATGCTCGCGTCTGGTGGGATGTAGTAGTTCAAAGGAGAGATGTGACAGTTATGACTTGGGGAGAGTTCAGAAACATCTTTAATGAGAAATATTATAGTGTTGCAGTCTGAGCTGCGAAGGTTAATGAGTTTATCAACCTGACTCAGAAGCGGTTGACCGTGACAGAGTATTCCCTAAAATTCGATCGTTCGGCGAAGTTTGCGCCAGATTTAGTGCCGACAGATGTGGCAAGAAGATACAGATTCGTACGAGGATTGAATGTTATGATAACTCGTGATGTGAAGATCACCTTAGACCCAGACACTACTACCTACGCTTAGGTTGTAGACAAGGCCCTTACAGCTGAGGGGGTCGAGGACTAGATTTGGAGAGAGAGCGCTGTCAGGACAGATGCTAGGAGGACAGTGCCTCCTTTTATTGGATCCAGTCGAGGTAGTGGCTCCAGTGAGCAGAAGAAGAAGGCCTCAGATTCTGTTTCTCCTCCCAGTTCAGATAGGAGGGCACGGGGTGGTTTTAGTGGCCATGAGGACGGAAGTGACAACTGGATGAGTTTCCTAGCATGTCCTCGATGTAGACGATGACATCAGGGTGAGTGCAGGATTAGGGCCTGCTTTGTCTATGGCAGTTCCAATCATCTGCAGAAGGACTTCCCACAAGCCAGGAAGGAGGAGCCAAAGCAGGGCGACGGTCTCGCTCCAACCAGGGTGTTTACTTTGACTCAGACTAAGGCAGAGGCTAGCTCCTCAGTTGTGACAGGTCAGATCTCTAGTGCTGGATCATCTGATACTGCATTGTTTGATTCGGGAGCTTCTCATTCGTTTGTGTCTGCTAGGGTGATAGATCAGCTGTGTAGACCTAGTATTTTGTATGCTAGGGTTTTTCAGACTATGTTGCCGACTAGGGAATTTGTAGTCTCTAGGATGTGGATTCGAGCTTTACCAGTAGAGGTAGATGGTAGGGAACTTGCAATGGATGACTTTGATGTAATCCTAGGGATGGATTGGCTATCCAAGTATGGGGCGACAATTGACTGCAAGCGCAGGATGGTGACTTTTGAACCAGAAGGGGAGGTACCCTTTGTATTTGTGGGAATAGCTAGAGGACCAGGTACCTATGATTTCATCATTGAAGGCTAGATACCTGATGCAGGAAGGTTACATAGGATTCCTAGCGAGTGTTGTGGATACATCTAAGGTTGTGCTGGTTGGACCGTGGGAGATCAGGCTGGTATGCGAGTTTCCAGATTTATTTCCAGCAGATCTGCCTAGGCTGCTGCCGTAGCGGGATATTGATTTTGTTATAGAGTTGGTACCAAGAGCGGAGCCTGTATCTAGGACACCTTACAGAATGGCTCCGGTGGAGTTGAAGGAGTTGAAGATTCAGTTGCAGGAGTTATTGGATTTGGGGATAATCAGACCGAGTTTCTCCCCATGGGGTGCTCCAGTGTTGTTTGTCAAGAAGAAGGATGGATCTCTTAGGATGTGTATTGACTACAGGGAGCTGAAAAAGTTAACCATTAAGAATAAGTATCCACTACCTAGGATTGATGATTTGTTTGACCAGCTTCAAGGAAAGACGGTGTTTTCTAAGATAGATCTCCGATTAAGTTACCATCAGTTGAGGATCAAAGAGGAGGACATTCCAAAGACTGCTTTTTGCACGAGGTATGGACACTATGAATTCCTGGTTATGTCCTTTGGATTAACCAATACCCCAGTAGCTTTTATGGACATGATGAACAGGGTCTTCAAGGATTATTTAGATAAGTTCGTAATTGTGTTCATCGATGACATTTTGGTGTACTCTCAGTCAGAGACAGAGCATGGGCGGCATCTACGTCTGGTCTTGCAGTGGCTAAGGCAACATAGGTTATATGCGAAGTTCATTTCTGGGTCATATCATCCGTAAGGAGGGGATTCTGGTCGACCCAAATAAGATTGAGGCAGTGAGAGACTGGCCTTGACTGAGCAGTGTTTCTGAGGTGAGGAGTTTTCTGGGATTGGTAGGGTATTATCGGTAGTTTGTTGAGGGGTTTTCCAGATTAGCTACACCATTAACAGAGTTGACAAAGAAGAAGACGAAGTATGTTTGGACAGACAGATGTGAGAATAGTTTCAAGAGTTTAAGAGGCGACTGATCACCGCGCCAGTATTGAGTCTACCAACGGACAATGAGAAGTTCGTGGTTTATTGTGATGCTTCCAAACAGGGTTTGGGGTGTGTGTTGATGCAAGCTTGGAAGGTGATATCCTATGCATCGAGACAGTCAAAGGAGTATGAGCAGAGATATCCCACGAATGATCTAGAATTGGTAGCGGTGGTATTCGCACTTAAGATTTGGAGACATTATCTATATGGTGAGAAGTGTGAGGTATACACTGACCATAAGAGTTTGAAGTACTTCTTTACTCAAAAGGATCTGAATATGCGCCAGAGATGGTGGTTGGAGTTGGTTAAGGATTACGATTGTGATATCCTATACCATCCAGGGAAGGCTAATGTAGTGGCTGATGCAATGAGTCGGAAGGACCCAGGGCAGCTGTACAGTTCAAGGCAGATATCCAGTAAGTTAGCGAAGGAGATGACCAGAGCGAGAATAGAGTTGGTGGTTGGTCGATTAGCCAACATCACTCTTCAGTCAACGCTCCTTGAAAGGAGCAACGAGGCGCAGGGGAAGGATTCCCGATTGAGAGGTCATGGGCAGAATGTCTTAGTCGGAACGACGGACTTCTCTATCTCAGACATATGGGGTTACTGAAGTACAAGGGTCGGATCTGTGTTCCGATGGATTTAGATATTCGGTGAGAAATTTTAGATGAACTGCATACCATTCCTTTTTTCTTGCATCCGGGTACGATGAAGATGTACCAGGATTTGAGAGCTTTGTATTGGTTGTTGGGCATGAAGAGGGATGTGGTGGATTATGTGGCAAAGTGCTTAACTTGATAGGAAGTCAAGGTTGAACATCAGAGGCCAGCAGGGTTGCTTCAGCCTCTAGGGATTCCGGAGTGGAAGTGGTAAGATGTCACCATGGACTTCGTGGTTGGGTTGTCGAAGACCGTGGGACAGCATGATTCCATGTGGGTGATTGTGGATAGATATACCAAGTCCGCCCACTTTTTACCAGTCAGGACGACTTATACCGTGGAGCAGTATGCTGAGCTATAAGTGAAAGAGAATGTTCGACTGCATGTGGCTCCAAGGTCGATAGTGTTCGACAGGGACCCCACCTTCACCTCCAAGTTCTGGGCGAGTCTGCAGAAGGCTATGGACACACAGTTACAGTTTAGTGCCGCTTATCATCCTCAGACAGATGGACAAACTGAAAGGACGATTCAGATATTGGAGGTCATGCTACAAGCCTGTGTGCTAGATTTTGGGGGATCTTGGAGTAAGTATCTTCCTTTGATTGAGTTCTTGTACAACAACAGTTATTAGGCAACTATCGGAGTAGCTCCGTATGAGATGCTTTATGGGAGGAAGTGCAGATCACCTATCCATTTGGATGAGACCGGTGAGAGGAGGTACTTAGGTCCTGAGATGGTTCAGAGGACCAATGAGGCAGTTGAGAAGATTAGAGGTCGAATGCTCGCCTCCTAGAGTCGCCAGAAGACTTACTCAGATCTCAAACACAGGAACGTGGAGTTTCAGGTTGGTGACCATGTGTTCCTTATGGTTTCACCTTTGAGGGGAGTGAAACGATTGGGTGTTCGAGGCAAGTTGAGCCCTAGGTTTGTTGGCCCCTTTGAGATTCTGGAACGGGTTAGAGAGGTAGCTTATAGATTGGCGATCCCTCCAGCCTTATCAGGGGTTCATGATGTGTTTCATGTGTCGATGCTTTGTAAATATGTGTCTGATTTGATGCATGTTCTGAGTTATGAGAATTTGGAGCTGGATCAAGATTTGTCTTACGAGGAGAAACCAGTTTAGATTCTCGACCTAAAGAACAAAGTCTTGCGAAGCAAGACCATCGCTTTGGTAAAAGTACTGTGGAGGAACAACAAGGTTGAGGAGGCGACATGGGAACTAGAATCGGAGATGCGGGAGCGTATCCCGAGATATTCAAGTAATTTCGAGGACGAAATTTCTGTAAGGAGGGGATACTTGTAACGACCCAAATTTGCTAATAAGGATTAGGGCCTTGATTAGCATGCCTGGAGGGCAATAAATGAAATATTGTTATAATATGTGAATTTGTGAGAATATTTGATTAGTAATGCACGCTTAGGTGAATTAAATATTCATGTGGGCCCGTCTGGTTATTAGGGGCATAATTGTAATATTAGCCCATTGAGGGCATAAATATGATAATTGTGATATACCTGCGAGATATCTATGTTGCACTATCCGAGACAGTTCTAGGGAGCAGTTAGCTATAAAGTCACAACGGGGTCGAAAATCCGACTCGGGGCGAGTCGAAGGGTATTTCGGGTTATAGTCATTTTATGGGGTTATCGGAATAAATATTCGAAGATATATTTGAGGTTAGAATGCCTAGGAGGGAATATTAGGGAAATTTACCATTTTTTCCTCGGGGATGTTTTTGGTACCCCGAGCCTAGAGGTAACCTTATAGACTTAAGTTAGATAAAAATAAAATATAGAATCACTTGAAACTCTCTAAACCGACCCACTCCCTCTCCCTCATTCGGTTTCTCTTCTTCTCTTGGAGGGGTAGTGACATCTTGGAGGAAACCAGTGAAAACTAAGGAATTGGAGCTGGGATTTTGGGAGCTTGAGGCTTGGAGCTTGGAAGAGGTGAACTTTGGAGGTTGAGGTGCCAGTGGTAGCTTGAATTCATCAGCTGAGGTAAGGGGTCTAACTCTAAAATTCCTTGAGTTTCAGTAGAATTAAAGTTGGAGTTGTATGTTGCATGTAAACGTAGAATCATGAGCTAAATTTTGCTATGGGTTGAGTTTATAAGGTTGTGGTGGATTTGTTGTGGAGCTTAGATGATGCAGTAGGGAGGGGGTATTGAGTTGGGGTGATTTTAGAAGGATTGGTTCGAAGGAAATGCAGGGAACAATGGTGGTTTTCTGGGTTTGGAGGAGAGGGTCGCGGCCCTAGAAGGGGCATACCGCGGCCCGTGTGCACGCAAGGCCTGGGGAGGCCACTAACCATGGAGCGAGTCGCTGCGCTTAGCCAAGCATGCCATGTCCGGTGTCTGTTTCTAGGGAGGCATTTAGCCTCTGTTTTGAGGCAAGTCGTGGCCCTTAAGGGGTTGGGCCGCAGCCCTAGTTCAAGATGCAGGGTGTTTAGTGGGATTCGACTCGGGAATTCAATAGTTAAGGCTCGGGACGTATTTTATCACCCGAATTGTTAGAATTCAACGTCCCAGAGATTAGAATTATGACCCAAAGCTAATTAATGGATAAGAACTTGATGGGAGGATATTGTTAATGCGTTGTGACTAGGGTTTCGGCGAGGCTCAGACTCGGGAATTGTGCTCGGGACATCGGTGCTTGGAAAGCTCCGGACACAGGTAAAAAAACTATTGTTACCATAGAGCTTGTGTTGCAGGGCTCGACCCCATAAGATTGAGTTGCAGGGCTCGGCCTTATATGACTGTGTTGTAGGGCGTGGCCCTTTCATTGAATTTATATGCGTTTAAATATTTGTTTAGTTATATTATGTGTGTATATAAATGATGGAACGACGATGGCCGGGAACGGCAAAGGCCGAGAACGGCAAGGGGTCGGGAGAAACGTTTAGCACATGGAGTGCGAGTTGCCAGGGTGAGACCCCAAGGGATACCTGGGATATCCTTATGGTATAGACTGCGAACCCAGGGCCTGGTCAAGCGCCTAGAATGGCATGGCCGTACATGTATATCCTGATGATGGCATGTTTATATGCTTAGTGTTGTTATGCATATGTTATCTGCTTGTGAGGGTTTTCTTGCTGGGCTTCGGCTCACGGGTGCTCTATAGTGTAGGTAAAGGCAAGGGGAAAGTTGACCAACCTTGAGCATGGTGAGCGTGACGAGCGGCGCGTACATGTCCTGTCTGCCTGGCTACCACAGCCAAGGGTGCTTTTGGGTGATGATTTTACCAAACATGAATTTTGTCGTTTACTTGACTTTGGTTATATTTTGAGTTGTAAATATTTCAAAACAATGTTTTTGGGATCCCAAATGTTAAACGTTTTATCATTTTCAATGAAAGGTTTATTCTCAAGTTTATGACTCTGATTACGATTTAAATACACTTTTGTCCTGAAACCTCGATTAGCGGGTTAATTGCACATTTTCAACTCACTTGGTAATGGCTCTAAGGCAGTAGAGCGTTACAGTAATCATGGACAATAAGCTATATCAGATAGTTTATTCTATGCCTTTGCTCCGATGTTTGTCCCAGCAAGAAGCCAGTCTAATATTCCTGGAGGTAGATGAGGGCTTTTGCGGGGACCACGCTGGGGGTGAGAGCCTTGCCACAAAAATCTTGTGATAGGGATACTTCTAGCCCACCATGAATGAAGATGCAATGGACTATGTCAAGAAGTGTGACAAGTGCCACTGTTTTGCCAACATACCTCGAGCTCCTCCAAATGAGCTCACCCAGATGACGACCCTTGGCCCTTCACGGTCTGGGGCATCAACCTTATCAGGTCCCTGCCCACAGAAAAAGGAGGAGTAAAGTATGCGATAGTGGTGGTAGACTACATCACAAAGTGGGTCGAGGCTGAGCCACTCGCTACTATCACTTCCATGATGGTGCTGGACTTCGTCATTAAGAAAATTGTTTGCCGCTATGGGCTCCTCAAGAAGATAGTCTCTGGCAATGGTCTGTAGTTTGATAGTGAGGTGTTCACGGACTTCGGTCAAGACATGGAGTCATGAAAAGCTTTTCTTCTGTCACTCACCCTCAGGTAAAAGCCCAGATCGAAGCAGTCAACAAGACACTCAAGGGTACCTTAACGAAAAGGCTTGAGCAGGCAAAAGGCGCCTGGGCCGAGGAGTTTCCTAGGTGATTGTGGAGTTATCGCACCACTTCTAGGACCTCCACTGGTCATTCGCCATTCTCGATGACCTATGGATATGAGGTTATGCTCCTAGTTGAAGTAGCAATCTCCACGCACCGACGAGATACGTATGACCGGATCCTGAACCATGCCTTACTATGAGAATCCCTAGACCTCGTGGAGGAGCTCCATCAAGCTTCTCAGCTTCGAGTAGCATCCCACCATCAGAAGGTAGCCAGGTATTTCAACTCTAAAGTGAACGATATGAAGTTTGGGGTCAGAGATCTGGTGTTGCAAAGAGTCTTCTTAGCCAACTAACACCCCGGTACAGGAGTGTTAAGACCTAGCTGGGAAGGCCCATACAATGTCGAGAGCGTTGTATATCCGTGGACATGCAAATTGGCTCGAATAAGTGGGGAATTGATTCCCCATGCCTAGAATGTCGAGCATCTTTGCCAGTATTACTAGTAGTGTGAGCATAGAACCTTTCATTTTTGTAGTATCCCTTGTAGCCGTCGTGCACATTTAATGGAAACTGTGTATATAAAACTTTGTAAAAAAGAAATTAATTGTGTGCTTATATTTTTTGGTTTCCTTTATTCTATTAATGCTCTACATAAGAGCAACTGCTCGTTGGCCTGAACAAGTGACCCCAGATTAGTCTCGGATCACATGGGGGGCACGGAGTTAGGGCAGCGTCATGCCTCGCAAGGAAACTAAGCTTGTCAAGCGAAGTAAGCCTAGTGCCACGCCTCGCAAGGAATGACCTACGAAACTAAGCTTGTTAAGCAGAGCAAGCCTAGTGTCACCACCCCGAGAATGGAAAAACCTAGAAAACTCATCGAGTCTGGCCTAGGAGACTAAGCTTGTTCCAAGCAGAATAGGGCTTAGCCCTTAAAAACTAGACAAAATCATAGTAGTGCGAGAATGAACAAACATCACCTTTCGTGGACATTGCGCTCGAGGAGCTCTGATCAAGTCCTTTGGTCTTGAGATGCGAACGGAGGATCGAGAACTCCGTACTCGGTCCTGGGGTAGACTTGGGATGCGTCCCGTGGACATTGCGCCCGAGGAGTTGTGCCCAAGTCCTCCATTTGCCTCGAATATTATAGCGTCGGGAAGTACATGACATGGGGAGCTTGGCTAGTTGACGAGTGAAGCACCCCTAGTGTCGTAGGATCCCATAGTTAAAAGGCTTAATAGAAACGCAGTGCCAAAAAGATCCAAGTAATACAAGATTGGATTTAACACTCTCCTGAGGACACTGTGCGCCTGGGGGGCAGTGAACAAATCCCAACCCTCGAGATGTGAACAGAATCCCGAGTAGCAAGTACTCAGGTACTAGCATAAGTCACCTTAAAACTTGAGCATAATGCTATGCAGGATATTGACTCGACGAACAAAATAAAGCTGAAGTGGCATGAGTATGGACTGAAGTTTCCTCTCGATAACACCACGCCCGAGGAGATTTGACTCAGTCCTATGATCTCGAAACGCAAACGGAAGCCTGAGTTATTGGAAATCGGGCCCTTACCTCGATCGCTCAAAATCAAGGTGTCACGATATACCTACTCCATGGGTGTGAACTCAGCTTCCTAGGCCGTGACAATGAGTTCACGACTTCCAACCTATTAGGTCCTTTAAGGCCCCGAGTCATCAAGACTCAAGGATACGAGATGACATTAAAATTACTTTCAAGGACATTGTGCTTGGAAGGCACACTAAATATCTCAAGTATCGACCACTAAGCTAGAACCCTACAGTATAAGACCTTCCCAATCACGTGTCATTGGAACTCTAGGGTAGGGGATAGTCGAGTGCCCTCACTTGATGTCATCAAAGATACTCTTATCACCTCGAGCGTAAGATGAAACACTAGTTGCGCATGTCTGAATATCGATAGGAAGTACCACAAGCAGGCCCCATTCTCAGTCGTTGGAACACGGGGACATAGGACTGCGTTGAGTGACCCCTCAACAATGTTAAAGTTACACTCAAGGTCTGCGAGCCTAAAAAGAAACACTAAACGCATGGAAATAAATTGATAAAAACTAAATTTGGCAATAATGTTGTAATCATGGTAAGTAGTGCAAGCATCATAGTTTTAAATGGAGAATAGTTACAACTTTGCTCTGGGGCTCGATCATTGTTTTTCTTTACCCCAATAAACTATGGCACGCAAGCCTACTTAATTAAAAAATAATGCAGAACAAGATTCATAAGGCCCTAGGCCTGGGGGCACCTCCACCACCACCTCGATCATAGGATCATCTCTGGGAACGTGGCCCGCCGCCAAGGCCTCCTTCTCCTGAGCTACACAGATATTTTCTGCCTGAAGATGTGCCTCGAGCTTTTTCTTCATGCCGGGATCCTCTGTGAGTGAAAGATACATGTCTCTGTTGCTCTATAGTTCAATAGCGAGGTGTTCACAGAAATCTGTCGGAGACACAGAATCATGAAAAGCTTTTCTTCTGTCGCTCACCCTCAGGCAAAAAGCCAGGTTGAAGCAGTCAAAAAGACACTCAAGGCCACCTTAAAGAAAAGGCTTAAGCAGAGGAAAGGCGCTTGGCCCGAGGAGTTGCCTAGGGCATTGTGGAGTTATCGTACCACTGCCAGGACCTCCACCAATCATTTGCCATTCTCGAAGGCCTACGAATACGAATTTATGCTCCCAATTGAAGCAGCAATCTCCACGCACCAGCGGGATACTTATGACCAGACCACGAACCTTGCCTTGCTGGGAGAATCCCTAAACCTCGTGGAGGTGCTCTGTGAAGCCTCTCAACTTCGAGTAGTGTCCCACAAATAAAAGGTAGCCAGGTATTCCAACTCTAAAGTGAAGGATAGTAAGTTTGGGGTCAGAGATATAGTGTTGCAAAGAGTCTTCTTAGCCACACAAGACCCCGGTATAGGAGTGCTAGGACCTAGTTGGGAAGGCCCATACCATGTTGAGAGCCTTGTACATTTGGGGACATACAAATTGGCTTGACTAAGTGGGGAATTGATTCCCCACACCTAGATGTCGAGCACCTTCGCCAGTATTACATGTAGTGTGAGCATGGAACCTTGTTCATTTTTGTAGTATCCCTTGTAGCCTTCGTGCACATTTTTCAGAACATGGGAAATAAAGGATCTCAATCCAACACTATCATCTTCGTTGCCCCCTTAGAGACATATGGTCTCCCTTCGCACATACACATTTCTATGATAACTCACTCACATACACTAGAGTGGGCGAATCTAATATGTCGAATCACCATTTCTCGCAGCTGCTCACCTCACCTGCACTTTGAGATGATTCACCCATATGGTCCATAACTATATCCTTCTGCCTTCCAATATACAAATTTTAGATCATAACATCCATACAAATTTCCTGGATACAATAATTATAAGGAGGTAGTAGAGGACTCATATAGAATCCCCATCTTAATGCCAGCTTCCATTGGATTACTCATCCGATCCTCAAATCTTAACCTATCCATGCTAAGATAGTAGGACTCTTAACCATTGCTACAAGATCTTCTTTCTGTATTTCATTGCTCGTAGAGGTATATCTATGAACTATCATTCACAAATTCTATACCAATCCTGGTCGTTACCTCATCTGACTTTACTATAATCCATCATGAGTCATCCAACTGACATAATCCTTTCTAACTCAAGATATCAACCTCCACGTTAATTTCCTCTAGGAAATAAAGGATTTCTAATGTGATTCATTCATTAGTTCCCTCTAGTTCCTTAATCTCAAGGTCAACCTACTATGGGTGACAAAACGCTTTACCTTCCATGCTAGTGTTCGCATCTCTTTACCATAATTGTTGTCACCTCACCCTAACCATGGCTATCTGGAATTACTATTATTTAAAGCCCCCTATAGAAAATTTGTGTTCTTATCCATTAATCTACCATGAAGCACGAACAACCACCCTTTTCAGTTTATACACAGGCGCACTCTAGTGTTCGACGCACCGCACTATCATTTCATGCTTTAAGAAAGGACAATGTCCATCATGTCGCTCCCCTGCATCTATCCATCACATGCATATTCTATTACCATAGCGTGCTAACCAACATTAATTCTAACTTCTGAAAATCAAGTACGCAACTATCCACTCAGACAAACTTTAGGTTCTTACGGTACTTCAGTCAAGGTATGGTTGTCCTCGAAGATGCTTCAAGAAGTAGCCGATGGGTCTCACTGATCTCACTGTACTTTTCACCACTAAGGCATTCATTTAGCAATTCCCTTACAGTTTCTATCTTAATTGCCTCATACTTGATCCCATCACTTCCCATACGTGACCTTGAATATCCTGTGAAGAAATCAGAAATTATTCCCTTCTGAAACCTTACCTGTAACCCTGCTTCCTTAGCCTTGATACTATCAATGAAGTGGTCATTCACGTTGTGTTCTAACAGGGAGTAAACCAAAACATCCCTAATGAATATGAATATGAATTTTCCATACCATTCCTTTATTCTCTACCTGCCGAACTTACCGGTGTTTTTGAAGCATTGGTCAGTTAAGAACTTTCACTGAAAATCCTTCACATTCTACTTGGTGCAAGAAGTAATTCTTGAAATGTCTCTTTCCTTGATCCTCAGTTGGTAATAACCAGATCGAGGATCATTTCTTAAGAGCATTGTCCTACCTTGCCACCGACAGTTGAATCCTTCATTCTTGGCAAACGGTGTTGACGTGTCCCATGATGAGATGCTCGGTCTAATCAACCCTCGAATCAAATACTTCTTCAACTGGACCTTTAATTCTTTGTACTGAGCTAATTTCATTCTTCATGATGTCCCTAATACTGATTCTATCCCTACCTTAATTCCATAGTGTACTCAATTCCTTAACGCAACAGAGATCCCAATGATTATTTGTGCACCCATCTAAAACCTTACTGCCGATCTAGTTTTCATCTAGTCTAACTGATATATTCCAAGTGGTACTTACCACAATATCTAGGCGTTCCATAGACACAACATGGTCCTTTCCTTTTAAACCCAAAAGTCACCATAATTTGTTACAATCCATGGTTGTCCCTTATTTGGCAGATTAATCCATACTCAAGATCATATCAAAATCCTCATATGATGAACCCAATCAATTATACTGTCAACCTTTAGCAATTGTACTTAAACCCTTTTCTTGGAGGTTACCAATTTTCCTGGCAGGTACTAACATCTCAAGCCCCATGGCGTGACAACCATTAAGCATGTGCCCCATATCAATGTCTCTTCTAAGAGATACGCAGCAACAAACTCAATCATCTCAATATAAAAGGAATGAAAATTAGAGAGCCAACCAGTCACCTCCGAGGGACAATCCTCTGGCTTTGACTGTGTCAAGGCAGACACTCGAACTGGAGTCCAATAGTCTGTACTCCTTAGTTCTTTCATCTTCGATATCAGACAATCCTTCCTGATATGCCCCCATTATTCCACATAAAGAACACGTCTTCACTCAGCATTCTCCCATATGGCATCTCCTACAACTGGTGCATATTGGATAACTTCTCCAGACCTCATTGCCGCCTTGAATACTATGACCCCCTTCCTGTCAGAACCAGAAGTTGAAGAACTACTAGCAGTCTTTCTTTTCCGATCACTGAGACTCTGCCCCCTACCTGATCCTGCAATAGAGATACCATTGCCTAGACTTTCTGTCCTACAACACTTTCACTCCATATCTCATTTCCTATGTCCTCTACAATAAGGATCCTCTCTACTGCCTAAGCGTAGATAGAAATCTCATACACTAGTGCACTCTTAACTCTCTGGACTACCCCAGAATTCAGCCCTTGTATGAATCATTCTTTCGAGGCCACATCTAGTTGTACCAAATCAAAAGTAGATTTCGCAAACTCATCAAATTCATTGACATACTCTGTCACTGTCTTTCTATCCTGGACCAAGTTCATAAAGTCATTGGTCTTGGAATTTCGAACTGCGTCACAGTAGTATCTTTCATTAAACAACCATCTAAATTTCTCCCAACCAATCATGACAACAATCCGGGTCTATAATACCACCTCCCCACATGTTTAAGCATCCTCCCGCAACATATGTGTAGAACAAGCCACTCTATCATTACTTACCGCTCCCATATAGTTACGGATGGAGCTAATCATGCCCATCCACTTATCAACTATGAGTAGATCCAAACCTCCCTAAAAAACTGGAGGATAATGCTTTGGAATCTTTCATAGGATAATTCCTATAATTTTCTGCCCTCACGTTGAACCAAAACTAGTGCCATTGTTGTCAAGATATACGAAGAAGCATTTCCCCGACGTAACTTGCTATCTCAACCATCTAATCTCCTCATCCTAATCTGGCAATCTTGCTTGCTTACCAGCAAACCTCTGCTACTAATTCTAGAGGAAGATGGAGGGTTCTGACCCCGACTATCATCCGCAACCCCCATACTAACAATATCAGGTCTGGTTGACTACCTTGAATGCATAATTTCTAAATCTGTCCGCAGTCAATGCCTTAACCTCTCAGCTCTGATATTCATATCCAAAAATATCCCACAGGCAGGGCCAAACAACATAATAGCCACACACTCAATATGGATATCAAAACACAAATCTACGATGTTCATGCATCAATTATCAAGTCCTACTTCCACCAAATACGTTCATACACATCATGCTCTCTATTCTAGCACACAAATAAATCACATGGGTTCAATTTAAATAATTAACCACATAATCATATCATTAGATACCAAACCACGAGTCAAGCTTATCTTTAGCAGTGAGTGTACACGCCCAGCCACTCTTCAGGAACCCTTAAAGCTAGACCGCTCTGATACTAAGTTGTAACGCACTGGTTAACCAAGACTGTTACACTATGTGTTTAAAATGATGCTTCACTCGCTAAGCGAGTCATTTAAACTTAAATGTACAATTAAAGACTAAGTTAAGGTCAGGTATTAAAAAGTTTAGTCAACAAAGTGATTATTTTTCATTAAAACACTAAGTTTATACACGGGATCCCAAAAATCATTTATAGACTGGTAAACGATAAAGGGTTTATAATTTTTTGGACCCTGTGTTTTTTCTGATTAGTTATTTGGACCCTGTCTACTAAAAAATTCATTTTTGGACCCTATATTTTGTAAAATGGTTCAAATAGACCCCTGAACTCAATATTGATGAACAAAAAATTGAATATAAAACCATAGTTTTTAAGCAGAATTATTTTATTTTATTTTCTAAATTGTTATTTTGGTGCATTATTTGTTATTTCAGTTGAGAAAGCATTACCCAAAATCTGGTTTATGGTTCTATTTGAACCATTTTACAAAACATAGGATCCAAAAAGTAATTTGTCAAAACACAAGGTCAAAACAGGTAATGGGACAAAACACAGGGTCCAAAAATGTATAAATCCAAAGAGAAATGAAATACAAATTAGCCATCCTAAGCGGCAAAATAGGGTGCAACCCTAGTTCCTCCCAGGCTAACCCAGCTGTGGCAGTCGAGTAGGCTGCATATGTACACACCGCCCTTAAAGCTCTCCAACTCAGGCCGGTCTGACTTTCCTGTTCCTTTACCTGCACCATGTAGCAATCGTGAGCCAAGGCTCAGTAAGAAAAATTAAATCAACATGCACAACTAGTCAACGGTGTAAAAGCGGTCAACATAATCCAATAAATTCAATCAATAACAGGATAAAAGCAACCATCTTAGCAGTAACACTCAACTCAATCAAATGCATAAACCAATCTCATCAATAAGTACAAATAGTTAAGTGCAAACAACACTTCCATTTATTGTATAATGTTCAGGCCTGTTGCCCTTAGGCCGAGTCCTCTGGCTTTATAGCCGACCCCGGCACCCTTAGCTGGCCTTTAAACAGATATAATCCAAAATGCACAACAAGTAGTCAAAGGCAACATATACAAGCATGCCTATGCAGATATTCTCAGATACAGATATGTTAACAATCATAACATATTCATTGACAGGAATCTCAGCCCCATTCACAACCCAGGTGTGGTTTTCTTACCTAAACTCCCGAGTAGCTAGCGTATGGAAACCCCGAGCACGATCCCTATCCCTGAGCCCTTGCGATATAACCTAGTCACAATGTATAAATAAATAACCATTAAAACCTAAACCGATTACAATCATCAAAATAACATACTAGCCTTCAAGACCTCGAATTCTACTCCCCCAAGCACTTAGGTTTGAGTTCCCAAGCTTAAAAAATATTTTTTCGCTATTTTCTTCAATTAGAGCCACGACCACAAGCCATGGCGTGCCTCAACTTGCGTCATGGTGCTGGCCAAATTTCAGAGGCTCTCAGCCCCTTCTCACACACTGGCCGTGGCACCAGAAGAACAAGGCTGCGGCTGGAGCCTAAAACCTAGAAACTCTAGGGTTTTTCCTAAGTTTTCTCTGACCATAATTCACCAAAAATCCACCCTAGAGATACACTAAAGCTTGAATTAAGCCTTTCAAGCATTCCGAAACACCATAAACAACAAACCACACAAATAGCTAAGCCAAAACTACTTCACAACTCAAAATTCAAACCTTGAGTTTGAAACTCAAGAGCACCAAAACCAAACTCATGATTCAATAAAGACATAGGAATTTACCTAGCCTTATTGTTTATGATGACCCTGAATTAATCCTCAAGTGACCCTAGCTTGATTCCTCAGTCCCCAAGCTTCCAATCTTCAACTTTTTCACCAATCCTCCAAGAACTCCACTAGCTTCTACGCACACCAAGGAGAAGGGAGCAAACCGACTAGGGAGAGAGAGAGAGAGTTATGTTTTCTGGTGGATTCTTGAGGCTTCCCTTAAGCTTACCCATCACACAAAGACCAAAATACCTTATAAGTTACCCTTAGCCTTCTATTGGCCTTAGGGCAAATCCGTCATTTTTACCGCATTTCCCACTAATCCTCAAGTGGTCCTATATGTTTCCAATTAATCCCAACATACCCAATTAACCACCAATTAATTGAACATTTAACCAATATATCCTAAATACCCACTATGTCCCTAAAATACCCCTAGGCTCGCCCCGAGCCAGGTATTTGATCTCGTTGTGACTATTCTGCTAACCCACTCACTAGGATCGTCTCGAACCATGCATCTCAAATATATCCCCATAAGACTGGGGTCTGACTCACAATACATACATATTACAAATATACCTTCAATGGGTAAAAAAAATGAATAAGCCGCAATTTACAAAAACGTGCCCACATGCATATTTAATACACATAAGGATGCACATATGTATTCATATTATCATATAAATCATGTATGCCACATAATCATGCATATGTTCCATTAATTCCACAAATAAATCATGTTATGCCCTCTAGGCACAATAATCAAGGCACTCAGCCTTAATAATAAATTCAGGATGTTATAGTGTAGAGGATAGGATTTTTTGTGAGAGCGCCATGAGATGTTATGCTAGGAGGATGGTACCTCGATTTATTAAATCTGGTAGGGGCGGAAGCCCTAGTGACCAGAAGAAGAAGACCCCTGACACTTCTACTACTCCTAGTCCTGACAGGATGGGTCGAGGTACTCAGGGTGGCCGCCAATGCGGTGATGAGGCCTATAAGAGATATCCAGTATGCGCTAGGTGAAGGAGACGTCGTGTGGGAGAATGTCGTTCTAAGGCATGCTTCCATTGCAGGGTAGTGGGACATTTTTAGAGGGATTGCCCGCAACTAAAGTGAGAGGAATGGAAGACTGGTGATTGTTTGGCGCAAGTCCGAGTGTTCACGCTGACCCAGTTAGAGGGTGAGGCTAGTACCTTGGTAGTGACAGGACAAATTTATGGCGCTGGCTCTACTTACACTGTATTGATTGATTCTGGTGCTACACATTCGTTAGTTTCTAGTAGAGTGGTTGATAGACTGTGTAGGAGATGTAATCTCTCTGTTGTGAGGTTTAGGACCTTATTACCATCTAGGGAGTTAGTAGTGTTTAGGAGATTTTAAAGGTTGATGGTATAGAGTTGTCAGTAGACCTTATTAAGCTAGCAATGGAGGACTTTCACATGATTATGGGAATGGATTGGTTACCCAAGTATGGGGAAACTATAGAATGTAAATGGAGGATGGTGACCTTTCAGCCCGAGGGAGAGGACTCGTTTGTGCTTGCGGGCATTGTGAACATGCCTCGTATTTCTATGATCTCAACATTGAAGGCCAAAGATCTATTGCAAGGAGGATGCATAGGATTCCTAACAAGCGTAGTAGATACCACCAAGGATGTGCCAGTTTGGTTGGCAGAGACCAGATTGGTTTGTGAGTTTTTGGATGTATTCCAAGAGGACCTACCGGGGTTACTGTTGTAACGAGAGATTGAGTTTGTTATAGAGGTGCCACTGTGGACAGAACCAGTATCCAGAGCACCATATAGAATGACTCTAGTAGATTTGAAGGTATAGTGGTAAGAGTTACTATATTTTGAATTCATTAGACCCAACTTCTCACCGTGGGGTGCACTAGTGTTGTTTGTTAAGAAAAAATATGGGACACTAAAGATGTGTGTCGATTACAAGGAGTTGAACAAGCTAACTATAAAGAACAAGTACCCACTACCAAGGATTGATGACCTGATTGACCAGGTGCAGGGTAGGGCAATATTCTCAAAGATCGATCTTCTATTTGGTTATCACCAGCTGATGATCAAAGATGAAGATATTCTGAAGACAACCTTTCACCCAAGACATAGACATGGTGTTCAAGGACTACCTCGACAAGTTTGTGACTGTCTTCATCGAAGACATCCTGGTATACTCTTAGACAGAGGCAGAACACGAGCAACATCTTCGATTGGTACTTCAGAGGTTAAGTGAGAAGAGGTTATGTGCCAAGTTCAAGAAGTGCGAGTTCTGGTTACCTCAGGTGACCTTCCTTGGTCACATTGTTACCAAGGATGGAATTAAGGTTGATCCAGCTAAGATTGAGGCAATGCGAGATTGTCCAAGGCTCAGAAGTGTTCCAGAGATCAGAAGTTTCCTTAGCTTGGCGGGATACTACTGATGCTTTGTAGAAGGGTTCTCAAGGATTGTCACACTAGTGATAGAATTGACATGCAGGAATCAAAATTTTGTATGGTTCGATAGATGTGAGAATAGCTTCCAGGAGTTGAAGTAATGATTCATTACAACTCTTGTATTGAGTCTTCCATCAGATCAGGAGAAGCTTGTGGTTTACTATGATGCTTCAAGGTAGGCATTAGGCTGTGTTCTTATGCTGGCAGGGAAGGTGATTACATATGCATCACGATAGTTGAAAGAATATGAACAGTGGTACCCTACGCATGATTTTGACATAGTAGCAGTGGTCTTTGCATTGAAGGTATGTCGGTACTACCTTTATGGAGAGAAGTGTGAGATATACAACGACAACAAAAGCTTAAAGTATTTCTTTACCCAAAAGGATTTAAACATGAGACAGAGGCATTGCCTAGAGTTGGTGAAAGATTATTATTGTGAGATTCTTTATCACCTAGGGAAAGCAAATGTGGTGACAGATGCCTTAAGAAGGAGAGGTCCGGGACAGTTATTAAGTTTGAAGTAGATATTGAAGGAGTTGGTAGAAGATATGACTACAGCATGGATAGAGTTTGTGGTTGGTCAGTTAGCCAACATCACCTTACAGTCTACTCTTTTGGAGAGGATAAAGGAGGGTCAGTTGAATGATCTTCAATTGATGAAGCATGGAGGGGATGTCCTTGCTGGTGTGGTTAAGGACTCTACTGTTTCAAAGATGGGTTTGCAGAGGCATAAGGATCAGATTTGTGTTCTAATGGACCCTGCTATAAGACACGATATTCTAAACGAATCTCACATTACACAGTATTCTCTACATTTGGGCACCCCTAAGATGTACCAGGATCTGAAAACCTTATATTGGTGGCCCTGGATGAAGAAATATGTGACTTAGTATGTGGCTAAGTGCCTGACATGTCAGCAAGTCAAGGATGAACAACAGAGACCATCAAGGTTACTACAGCCTTTAGGTATTCCTAAATGGAAATGGGAAGATGTCATTATGGACTTTGTCGTTGGGTTGCCTAGGACTCTGGGTAACATGATTCAGTATGGATGATTGTGGATCAATATACCAAATCAACCCACTTCTTGCTAGTAGAACAATATGTTGATCTTTATGTGAAAGATATAGTGCGCCTCCATGGGGCTCCTAGGTCTATCATGTCAGATCGAGACCCGATCTTCACTTCCATGTTTTCGAGAATTCTTCAAAATGCTATGGGTAAAGCTTTGAAATTTGTTATAGCTTACTATCCTAAGATAGATGGCCAGTCTAAGAGGATGATTCAGATACTAGAAGACATGCTTCGGGCATGGGTTTTGGACTTTAAAGGGTCCTGGAGTAAATATTTGCCTTTGATAGAATTTTCCAACAATAACAACTATCGGTCGACCATTGGAGTGGCTCCTTACGAAATGTTGTATGGTAGGAAGTGTAGATCGCGCATTCACTGGGAGGAGATGGGTGAATGGAAATACTTGGGTCCTGAGGCAGTTTAGAAGCCCAATGAGGCTAAAGAAAAGATTAGAGCTCGAATGCTCACGCCATAGAGTAGATAGAAAAGTTATTCAGATCCAAAGCGCAGAGATGTGGAGTTCCAAATAGAAGACAATGTCTTCCTAAGAGTTTCTCCACTGAAAGGTGTGAATAGGTTTTGGAAGAAGGGCAAGCTGAGCCCTAGATTTGTAGGACCTTTTGAGAGCCTGGAGAGGATTGGTCAGGTAGCCTACATGTTGGCTTTTCCTCTGGCATTGTTAGGAGTTCACAATGTGTTTCATATATCAATGATCCAGAATTATGTATCGGATGCAACTCATGTATTGAGTTATGAGGATCAGGAGCTACAGACAGACTTATCCTATGAGGAGTGTCCAGTACAGATCTTAGATAGAAATGAAAATATCTTGAGGAACAAAACTATACCATTGGTTCAAATGCTATGGAGGAATAGGAAGGTCGAGGAGGTGACCTGGAAACTAGAATCAGATATGTGGGATCAGTATCCCGAGTTGTTCAAGCAAATTTTGGGGACGAAATTTCTATAAGGAGGGGATAGTTGTAATGTCCCAAATTTGCTAATAAGGCTTAGTGCCTTGATTATTGAACCAGGAGGGCATAGTTGGATGTTTATATGTTAGTATTATTTAATTGTGATTATATATGTGAATTTTATGAGTTATCTTATGATATGACTACTCATGCATGTTTAAGTGTATTAAATGTGCTTATAGGCCCATTTCTGTTCAAAAGGGCATTTTTGTAATTTGACCCGTTGATGGTATATTTATTACTTTATCTGCTTTGTGAGTGGGACCACATTATTATGTAGACTTATTTGAGATGTGTGGCACGAGGCAATCCTAGTGAGCAATTTGGGGGAAAAGTCACGTCAGGGATTAATACCCAGCTTGGGGTGAGCCTATGGGTATTTTAGTAATGTGGTGAATTACTGGGGGTTGTGGAGTATGAGTTATAAATGAGGAAAAGTATTGGTGTTTGGAAGAATAGTGGGATTAATTGAAAATCTTATGTGAAACTTGAGGTCTAGCGGGAAAGTGGTGTCAAATGACCGTTTTGCCCTTGGGGGCCTAAACAAAAGATTTTTTTTGTGAGGGCAATATGATCTTTTGCCAAGGGGATAATTCGGACTTAGCCAAAGTCCTAGGGAAGTCTCTCACTCATGTTCTCTCTCTCTTGCTCTCTTTCTCTCACCCAACTTTGCTCAAAGAAGGAATCTCTTGAAGTATTGATCCTTTAGGAAACCCTTAGTGGAATTGAAGCTAGTTCTTGAGGATTTTGATGGACTTCGAAATCTAGGATGTAACCTGAGTTTTTCAAAGCTTTTAGTTTTTTTTTTGTGTTTTGATGAAATTTTTGGGGGTGTAGTGTGATTGTGTTGTAGAGGATTTTGATGGTTATATTTTGTATTTCTATGTTGCTAGAGTTGATCTATGGTCGATCTTGGGCTCGTAAGTTATTTAAAATTGTGTTTGGAATGGATTTGGGTCGGTTTACGATTTCTAGAATCGTAGAATTTCTGGGTTCTTGATGTGCGTTGCGTCGCTGTTCTTGGAGCGTTGTGACTTGTATGAACCTAGAGGCTTTGGGGGTTCCTTTGAATCACCTTGCCATCGTGGTGCCTAGAAGGTAGTTCCGCGGTCCGTATTCTATTCCCATGTGGATCGGGGCTATCTACCTATAGGCACGCCTCTACCCTTCAAGTACAATTCGTTGCTCTAAGTGGGGAAATTGGCCAACTAAGGTTTTGAGTTGCGAGGACTCAAACCTGAGGGATCGGGTAGGATTCTACTACCCGACTTAGTAGAATTCAGGGTCTCGGTGGCTAAGACTCAATCATGAAGCTCTTAATTGGTTTAGTTCATGATGGATATCCGTTAATATATTGTGACTAGGGGTACCACAAGGCTCAAGAAGGTAAGGATCATGCTCGTTGTCGCTTCACCCTATCGCTTAGGACTTGAGGTAAGAAAACCGACACTTGCACCGAGTGTAGGGCGTGGACCCCAATTATAGGGCACGAAAATATTCATGTCATAATTCAGTTTATAGTTGAATGTCTGCTTTGTTTGAATATATGTTGTTATGCTCGTTCGTACTGATCGCTCGTTCTAAAGGCTGTTATCGACATTACATGTGTAATGTATGGCATAGTGGCAGGGCCATATCGCGGATGCGATATCGGCCATATTGGCGAGGCCATTGTGATGATGTGACGTCCATCTACTCTGCATGCGTTCTTTATTGTTGTGAAAGTATATTGTGTAGAAAATCTTTTTGAACCAGTTGTTGTCATAGAGTATGCCATACATGTTATTGTTTAACTGATTATCTGTATGAGTTGTTTGGGTTTTCATGCTAAGCCTTTGCTCACGGGTGCTTCATAGTGCATGTAAGGGCAAAGGAAAGTCAGACCACCAATGAGTTGGAGAGCTGTAGGGACAGCGTGTACATACTCAACTGGCTCGACCGCCACGGTTGAGATATTTTGAGGAACAAGAGTCATTAGCTGAAATTTGTCGCTTAGGTTGGCTAATTCTATAATTGTGATAAACTCGTATTTTATTTAGAAACTTTTGGGATCCCTTCTAGCTATTCAATCCTTTTAATGATGAGTTCAACTTTTTGACCAAATTTTTTAACACCAAATAGTTATTTAACATTAATTACACTTTTAAGTCCAAATGACTAGATTAACGGGTTAAGCACTATTTTTAACACACGATGTAACGGTCTTGACTATTTAGGGGAGTTACACTAACAATGGAGACCTTATGAGTTATTGTTACATCTCCTTCGCCGACTCACTATTTTAGAATATTTGTTTTCTCAAAACTTCCTAAGCTTTTTAAGTAATTCAATTAATTTACCAAATGATATTCTAATAATTATTATTCTCATTAAGCATTTAAATATTAAACAATATTTAATCAATCTACTAAATAGGCCCTTAAACTATCTAGTATATAAATGCTCTAATTATTAAGAGTATCATTTGCCTGTCTAATAAAATTAATTATCAAATAGGTTTTAAATTAACACTTAAAATCAATTTACCGACTTGTTCTAGATTAAACTAGATTAATTATATGATTCATCAAATAAAAGCATATAATCAAATAGGATGTTCCTAATCAAAACATGTTGCTACTTGTATGAGTAGTATGCTTTAATTAGATATTGTGTGGGTAATATGTATGACATGTTACAATGCATGACAATGCTATTAAACACATTTAAATAAATAAAAACAGTAAATAAAGCGAGATCGATGTTTTGGACATTTTTAGAAAAATTACAACACTTGCAATCAATTATAAAATAAAATAAAAATAAAACCACGACATCATGTACAATCTCTTTCTACATCTTTTGGGCCTTCTATTATTTTTATGCCATCAAGCCCAATTTTGAATTATAAATGACTTTAATGATTTTTTTTTTTAAATCTTTTAAAATATATAGAACTTTGCTAATTTAAGCTCAATTGGTTATTTAGGTCGTTTTTTAACTTGGGCCATTTCATTCAAAATTTAATTATAATTTTAAAATTCCAACTAACAATTTGGGCCAAGCCCACAAATTCTAGGAAATGACCAGCCACCCTAGGGATCGGGGAAGGACCCCAGTGGTGGAAGTTTGCAATTTGGGCTCAATTTGGTGCGGGCAGCTTGAAAGCCATCTATGCACCAACACCACAGCAAAGTTGCGACTAGGCAGGCCCGCAAGGCACAACTGGTAGGCCAGCAAGGGATGAATCTGGGCATCAACCCAATATATGTTTCCAAGAGGGGGGGGGGGGGGGGGGAGGTGAATTGGACATTTAAACTAATTTATGAAATTTAAAACTCAAGTTATCTATTTATGCAAATATTGAAATTTTGGTCAAGTAAGTAGACAAGCAAATGTAAAATCAAAGTAGATAATTGTAATTCAATGAGTTAACGGATAGTCATATAAAACTCTCAATTTTACAAGGTCTAGTGAAACTAAAGGCACCAATGTCCTTGGTCATCAAATCTAGAGCGAGATTTGAGTTCTACTATCGGATCAAGTTATGGACTTGATCAATCTGTTGTTCAACTGGGGAATTTTCACCAAGGTCTTAACCAAACCTCTCACAATATTTTCTCACAAGGACTATCAACCTCACTCGGATTGTTGAAGTGCCAATCTCACCTTAACCAGGTTGTTTACAATACTGGTGCAAACCTCACCCCATTACAACTAAAATGATTATGAAAGTGTAAGAACAATGAGAAATCTCTCTTAGATTATGAAATACAATGTAAGAACCTAAAGAGAGGTGCAAACACACTTATGAAGATAAACACAAATTTGGCTCAATGTGTGTGAAAAAGTGTTTTGAAAAGATGAGTAGTGGAACGTCCCAAATTTGTTAATAAAGTTTAGTGCCTTGATTGGCGTGCCATGAGGGAAACAATATATTTAATTATGTTATTACGTAGATTAAATGATTATGTGATTAGAGATGCATGTTTAGGTAAATTAAATATGCATGTGGGCCCATTATGGTTAATAGGGGAATATTTGTAATAAATCTCCAGAAGGGATAAGTTATGATTTCTCCAGATGATATTCAAGGTCACCTTATGGGAAGTGATGGGATTGCATATGATTCAGTTAAGATAGAGGCCACAAGGAAATTGCTAAAGGAACGCCTTAGGGGATTAGGAGCACGGTGAGACTGGTGCGACACCTCTACTTTTACCTGAAGCATCTTCGGGGATTGTTATACCCTTGATTAAAGTAATATAGAAATCTAAAGTGTTTCTGAATGGATAATTGTGAGCTGGATTCTTAGAGATTGAAATAAGGGTTGATTCACATGCCATGGTATTAGGATATGCACAGGATGGACTGGTACTGGAGGATGGTGCAGTGGATAATGTCCTTGCTTAGAACATAGAATATTAGTGCATTACGTCAAGGATTAGGGTTCGCCCGTATATACACTAAAAGAGTGATTGTTTGTTCCTCACAATTGATGAAGGGATAAGGACTTAGATGTTCTACATGGGATGTCAATTTGACAGTAATGCTAGTTAGCCCGAGTTAGGGTGGAGTAATGACCGGGATTTGTCCGGAACCAGCGATTGATAAGTAGCAGATATACCTCGATGGATAACGGTGAAACATCGAAACAAGATCTTGTTGGAATGGTTAAAAATCCTACCCTTTTGCATAGACGGGTTAAGATATACGAATTAGATGAATGATCTGATGGATGCTGGCTTTGAGGGAAAGATGTGAGACAAGCCTTATGTTACCCCCTTACGATTAATGTATCTAGGAAGTTGAATAAAGGGAGGCAATCGACCTAATCTATTAGTAAGTGAGAGATAATAATTAGAAGCCAGAAGGGATATTATGACTCTTGGGTATCCTGAAGTTAGTATTTAGGGATATAATTATGGACCGTAAAGGTGGATCACCTCAGATTGCAGGTGAGGTGAGTGGATGGAAAAATTTGTCACTTGACCTATTGGGTTAACACACTATGGTTGTTGCGAGTGAGATATCAAAAGATGGAGTGTGTCCTAAAGGAGGCCATACGTCCGCATTGGACACCAAAGTTGATAGTGTTAGATTGAGACCCTTAGGTTCCCAGGTTCAAGAAAAGGTTCATAGAGGGTTAGGAGTATAAGGTTGGAATTTGGAATTAATGATTACCTTCAGAAAATTGATAACCTGAAAGAATAACTCTTACTTTGAGTATTTTTCTATGAATGAGTGAGTTTTGGGACCTTGAGGTAAGTACAGTCCCTGGAATGGATTATCACGATGATGAATGCCAATAGAAAGCTAGAGTGGCTTTGAGTAAGATATTATGAGATAGGGAACAAGAAATACTTATTCCCGGAAAAATGAAACCAGGAACAGGAAGTATCCTGGTTCAGAGTGGGTTTGAGGGACTAGTGAAATTATTATGGGACTGTACAGTTCCAGGATTGGAGACTTTGTGCTTCTCTGAATATTGTGGACTAATAAGGGTGGAGTATGGGAAAGGAAGAAGGAATTTTGAACCTAGATTTGGATAGATCTGAAAGATCCTAAGAAGAACTAGGCCAGGGGCCTACAGTTTAGCCTAACCCCAGCATGGGTAAAGGCTCATGAGAAGTTACTAGTGCCAATGTTAAGGGAAGAAGTGTTGAGTATTACCCCTCATCGGGCAAAGAGGCCTTGAGATTTCAGGGGAATTTATTATGCAAGGAAAAACTAGTGGAACTTTAAGCACAAGAGATAAAGTCATACATATTAAGACTAGCCTTCTTCTGAAGGTGTTGCAAGTAGTGGCAAGGTAAAGGACCTGACTATGGGGTTATAGTCAGGTTTGCGGAATTAGTATCCCAAGATGTTTGAATAAATTTCGAGAATGAATTTTAATAAGGAGGGGATAGTTGTAACGCCCCAATTTTATAATAAGGCTTATGGCCTTGATTAGCATGCCAGGTGGGCAATAATTTATTTAATTATGTTATTATGTGTATTAAATGATTATGTGATTAGAGATGCATGTTTAGGTTAATTAAATATGCATGTGGGCCCATTATGGTTAATAGGGGCATTTTTGTAACTTTGGCCCGTTGAGGGCATAAATGTAAATTATATGTGTGATGTGCTTGAGACCAAGAGATTGTGGAAATTTATTTGTGATGTGTGATCCGAGATGGTCCTAGTGTGTAGAATAGCTAAATAGTTACAATAGGGCCAAATACCCTACTCGGGGTGAGCATAGGGGAAGGGGATATAGTACGTGTTCGGGGTTACCGAGTGTAACGACCCAAATTCACTATTAAGGCTTAAGGGCCTTGAGTAGTGTGCCTGGAGGGCATAATGGGATATTGTGTGTTACTTTAATGAGTTTAATGCATGATTATGATTTAATGCAGGTTATATGACTATTTGATTATTTGAGATATATGACTATGTGAATTAGTATGCATGTAGACCTGATTATCTTAGAAAGAGCATATTTGTAATTTGGCCATTTTGGGCATGACTGTGTTGATATCTGTGATCTGTGACTCGAGACAATCCTAGAATGAGCGGGTTAGCGGAAAAGTCAAAGCAGGAATCTATACCCGGCTTGGGTTAAGCCTGGGGAGTTTTAATGAGAATTTGGAAAATATATTGAGGTTAATCTTGATGATGAGGAATGTATAATTCGTGATTAATCAGGTATTGGGTAGCGAGCGGGAATTATAAGGAACACTTGAGGAATTAGTGGGAATTTGGGTAATAGGAATAAATTGTCCCTGTATGGGCAAAAAGGTTTAGAATTATTAGGGAGGGCATTTTGTTCTTTAGGCTTGTTAGAGATAAGTTAAAGGGGGCTTTATACTTTGTGGAATTAGTAGAAAAAGAGTTAAGGCTGAAAAAGAAAGAAAGAAGGAAGAAAAAGGAAAAGAGAGAAAAGCTGAAGGGTTTTGTTCCAAAAGAATCGGTTTGTGGCTCTCCCACCATTTCCCTTCATTTTTCTTGGAGTTAAGCTCAGTGGAGAGCTAGGGTAGGCTGAGCATCACATCAGAAATTTGAGGTAAGTTCTTGGAGATTTCAGTTTTAGGGCTTGACTAGTTTGAGCTATGTATTTGAGCTAAATAGATGGGGATTTTTGGGAAATCAGGCCAAGATTGAGAAGGAGCAAGCTAAGGAGGTCTAGGGTTCAACTCAAGGTCGAAATTCCATCCACGGTATGATTTCTAAGACCTTATCTTTGATGTTTGAATGAATTTCTGGTTTTAGGGTTCATTATGGTAGATCTTGAGTTTTGGGTTGCTTGAGCTTGGGGTATGAGTTCTTGGGATGCTTGGGATGAGTGTGAGGTGTTGATAAGTTTGTTTTTGGGTTTGGAAAAGGTTTGGACAAGTTTGGGGTTGAAATGGTTGAAGGAAAATCGCAGAAACGATTTTTGGGTGTGGTCTGGCTGCAAGTAGCGCTACAGCGCTAGTCAGTGGGCGCTGTAGCGCTAGGCCCTGTTTCTGGGGGGTGTGGTTCTGCTTGTAGTGCTACAGTGCCCTCTTTTGAGCGCTGTAGCGCTGCACTGTTCACAGAAGGGGATTTTTGGGATTTTGACCTAGGGTTCGGGGCTCGATTCCACCACTTTGTTTTGGGGATCTAGGACTTCCCGGGGTCTCGGGATTGGTCCCGAGGCTAGGTTTTGGACTTGAGGTTTGGTAATGACTTTGACTTATGGATTTTGCTTAGGTAAGCGCTAGGGCTCGAGTAGGATCGTGCTCGAGGAGTCAGGTGATCAAGGCTATCTAATTGAAAGGTAAGAAAACCGTAACACCCGAGGACAGGGCAGGGGCCCACAATGTTATTTCAGGGCATGGCCATAGATTGTATTATGTGCAAATGTTTAACCTTAAATGAATCATTATATGTTTCAATGATTATTTCGAAATGTACTATATGTATGATTATAATGAAATGAACGGCTAAGGCCGAGAGCGGTGAACGCCGAGAACGGCCTTGGGGCCGGAAGTAACACTTAGCACATGGAATGCTTATAGCCAGGGTGGGACCCAAGGGATACATGAGTTATCCTTACGGTAAGGACCGAGACCCCGGGCTTTGGTAAGGCCTCTGGGGCTGCATGGCCGTGCTTGTTCAGTCTGATGGTTTTCCTAATTATCAGTGGATTATATGTCAGCTATATTCTATGCCTATGTTATATACTGTATGAGTTTTCTTGCTGGGCTTCGGCTCATGGGTGCTCTGTGTGGCAGGTAAAAGCAAGGAGTCAGTCAACCGGCCATGAGTATGGAGAGCGTGGGGGCGGCACGTACATGTTCGGCCTGCCCGGCTGCTTTGGTTGGGGGCATTTTGTATATGGCTGTATTAACATATTCTTTTGATAGTTAACCTGGTGTAAATCTATTTTTGAGTTGTAAATATTTTGTAAACCTTATTTTTGGGATCCCAGATGTTTGATACTTAATGTTTTCAATGAAACTAAACATTTTCAAAGAGTACAGCCATAAACTCTGGTTTAGTCACGCTTTTTGTTTTAGAAACCACGTAGAGTCTGTTAGTTGCACAATTTCCATTTTTAAACTCACTTAGTAACGACTCTAAGGTAGTAGGGCGTTACAACTTGGTATCAGAGTGAGCCAAGGTTTATTGGTTCTGGAGATTGACCGAACATGTACGCACGCTGCCATTGAAAAGCTCGACTCAGGGTTGATTGGTATGGTTGATTAATATATATCTGAATATGTGTTTGAATGCCTTGTGTGCCTTCTTAGGTCATTATGAGCATGATGAATGACATAACATATGCATGATGCCAGGGCAAGGCCCGTTGTTTACCGTATGATATCTGTATGTTATTTGGATTGTTGATCTTGGTTGTTGTTGAATTGAGAGGTGGAATTGGACCTTGTTATCATGCCTGATGAGCGGTGTCACTGATTGCAGGCATTTAGTTGTAATGCCTCGCCAATCATCGAGACTCCGTGGAATTCAGGCCGAGGATGACAACCAGGGTCAGGACCCTCCACCTGCTCCTCAGAACTGGCAGCAGATTTAGCCGAAATGGAGGCTAGATTGAAGAAAACAGAGGAAGAGCTTAGTCAGTTGAGGCAACCAGCTCCTCCACCAGTTACCGGGCTACCACTACAGCCGAGTGTAGCACCAGCTCTGGTTCAGCCTGTGGTTGAGAACAGGTTGGAACCTCTGTATGAAAGATTCAGAAAATAGCAACATCCTACCTTTGAGGACGGAACAGACCCACTGCAGGCTGAGCAGTGGATGAATATGATGTCTGTAATCTTGGATTTCATGAGGGTTGAAGGAAAGGAAAGGGTTGATTGTGCCAGCTATATGCTTAGAAATGATGCACGAATATGGTGGGATGTAGTAAGGCAGCGAAGGGATACTGCAACTATGACTTGGGAAGAATTCAAGAGCATTTTTAATGAGAAGTACTACAGTGTAGCAGTTCGAGCTGCAAAGGCTGATGAGTTTATCAACCTGACCCAGAGCAGGTTATCAGTCACCGAGTACGCCCTGATATTTGATATATTGGCGAAGTTTGCGCCAGAGCTAGTGCCGACTGATGCGGCCAGGAGAGATAGGTTTATAGGGGATTGAATGTGATGATCGCCCGTGATGTGAGTATTACATTGGCTCCAAAGACTACTTATGCATAAGTGGTGGATAAGGCCCTTACTGCTAAGAGGGCTGAGGATCAGATCTAGAAGGATAGCGCTACTAGGCGCGATACCAGGAGGGCAGTGCCTTCTTCTTCTGGGCCTAGTCGGGGCAACGGCCCCAGTGAGCAGAAAAGAAGAGCACCAGATTCATTTGTTCCTTATGGTTTTGATAGGAGGGTTCGCGGTTCTGTTGGTGGCCGTCAGGGGGGAAATGACAGCTGGAGGAACTCTCCGATGTGTCCTCGATGTAGGCGACGGCATCAGGGCGAGTGCCGGACCAGGGCATGTTTTACTTGTGGGAGCACCAATCACTTGAAGAAAGACTGCCCACAAGCCAGGAAAGAGGAGCCAAAGCAGGGAGACAGCCTCGCTCCTACTAGGGTTTTCACTTTGACTCAGACTGAGGCGGAGGCCAGTCCCTCAGTTGTGACAGGTCAAATTTTTAGCGCCGGTTCTTTGTATACTGCATTGATTGATTCGGGTGCTACTCACTCATTTGTATCTGCTAGGGTGATTGATCAGCTTTGTAGACCTAGTATTTTGTATGCTAGGGGTTTTCAGACTTTATTGCCAACAGGAGAACTGGTAGTCTCTAGGAGGTGGGTTAGAGCATTACCAGTAGTTATAGACGGTAGAGAATTGTTTGTTGACCTGGTTGAACTAGATATGGACAATTTTGATATAATAATAGGAATGGATTGGTTAACGCAGTATGGAGAAACAATTGACTGTAACCGGCGAATGGTGACCTTTGAACGAGAAGGCGAGGCACCCTTTGTGTTTGTGGGAGCGGTGAATGGACCTCGGGTGCCTATGATCTCAGCACTTAAGGCTAGAGACCTGATGAAGGACGGGTGCATAGGATTCCTAGCGAGTATTGTAGATTCCTCCAAGGTGGCAGCAGTGGGACCGAATGAAACCAGAGTGGTCTGTGAGTTTCCAGACTTGTTTCCAGCAGATCTTCCAGGATTGCCGCCACAACAGGAGATTGAGTTCTTCATAGAGTTGGTTCCGGGAGCTAAGCCAGTGTCCAAGGCACCCTACAGAATGGCTCCGGCAGAATTAAAGGAATTGAAGATTCAGTTGCAGGAACTACATTGATTTGGGGTTTGTCAGACCGACTTTCTCGCCATGGGGTGCTCCAGTATTATTTGTTAAGAAAAAGGATGGATCGCTCAGGATGTGCATTGACTACAGGGAGTTGAATAAGTTGACCATCAAGAACAAGTATCCATTGCCTAGGATCGACGATTTATTTGATCAGCTTCAAGGGAGTACAGTGTTTTCAAAGATTGATCTCCGATCAGGCTACTATCAGTTGAGGATCAAAGAAGAGGACGTACCAAAGACTGCTTTTCGGACACAGTATGGGCATTATGAATTTCTGTTTATGTCCTTTGGATTAACCAATGCCCCAGTAGCATTTATGGATTTGATGAACAGAATTTTCAAAGATTATCTGGATAAGTTCATGATTGTATTTATTGATGATATCCTAGTGTACTCCCAGTCAGAGACAGAGCATGAGCATCATCTGCGCCTGGTGTTGCAGCGGCTGAGAGAGCATAAGCTATATGCTAAGTTTAGCAAATGCGAGTTCTGGTTATCGCAAGTTTCATTTCTGGGCCATATTATCAGCAAGGATGGGTTACTGGTCGACCCAAGCAAGACAGAAGCAGTAAGAGATTGGCCTAGACCCAGCAGTGTTCCTGAAGTTAGAAGTTTCCTTGGTCTAGCAGGTTACTACTGGCGGTTTGTAGAGGGGTTCTCCAGAATTGCTACTCCATTGACAGAATTGACAAGGAAGAAGACCAAGTATGTGTGGACAGATCGATGTGAGAACAGCTTTAAAGAGTTGAAGCGGCGGTTGATTACTGCACCAGTGTTGAGCCTGCCAACAGATGATGAGAAGTTTGTGGTCTACTGTGACGCTTCCAGACAGGGTCTGGGATGCGTGTTGATGCAGGCTGGGAAAGTGATAGCGTACGCATCAAGGCAATTAAAGGAGTACGAGCAGAGGTATCCCACGCATGACCTGGAATTAGCTGCAGTGGTATTCGCATTTAAGATTTGGAGACACTATCTGTATGGAGAGAGGTGCGAGATATACACTAATCACAAGAGTCTAAAGTATTTTTTTACCCAGAAGGACTTGAACATGCGCCAAAGACGGTGGCCAGAGCTGGTAAAGGATTACGATTGTGATATCCTATACCATCCTGGGAAGGCTAATGTGGTGGCTGATGCATTGAGCCGGAGGGGCCCAGGACAGTTGTATAGTTCGAGGCAGATATCTGACAGACTAGCAGAAGAGATGACCAGAGCAGATATAGAGCTAGTCGTCGGTAGATTAGCCAACATTACTCTTCAGTCAGCGCTCCTCGAGAGGATTAAGGAAGCACAGGGAAGGGACCCCCAGTTAGCTGAACGTAGAGAGAATGTCCTAACTGGAGCAGCTAAGGACTTCTCTATTTCTGAGACGGATTTGTTGAAGTACAAAGGACGGATTTCTGTTCCGATTGATCCAGACATTCAGCTAGAGATTCTGGACGAGTCTCATACCACTCCCTACTCTTTGCACCCAGGTTCTACGAAGATGTACCATGATTTGAAGGTTTTGTATTGGTGGTCAGGCATGAAGAGGGACGTGGTGGACTATGTGGCTAGATGCTTAACCTGTCAGCAATTTAAGGCTGAACATCAGAGGCCAGCGGGATTATTACAGCCTCTAGGGATCCCCGAGTGGAAATGGGAAGATATTTCCATGGACTTTGTGGTTGGATTGCCGAAGACCGTGGGTCAACATGACTCAGCGTGGGTGATTGTGGACAGGTATACTAAGTCCGCCCACTTCTTACCTATGAAGACGACTTATACTGTGGAGCAGTATGCAGAGCTTTATGTAAAGGAGATTGTTCGACTTCATGGGGCTCCGAGGTCGATAGTATCCGACAGAGACCCCACTTTCACTTCCAAGTTTTGGAAGAGCCTACAGAAGGCAATGGGCACGCAGCTTCGGTTTAGTACCGCTTATCATCCTCAGACGGATGGACAGTCTGAGAGGACAATTCAGATACTGGAGGACATGTTACGAGCTTGTGTGTTGGATTTTGAGGGATCTTGGAGTAGGTATCTCCCTCTGATTGAATTCTCGTACAATATTAGTTATCAGGCGACTATCGGAGTGGCTCCGTATGAGATGTTGTATGGAGGAAATTACAGATCACTGATTCACTGGGAGGAGGCAGGGGAGAGAAGGTATTTAGGTCCTGAGATGGTTCAGAGGACCAATGAGGCACTTGAGAAAATTAGAGCTCGTATGCTCGCCTCCCAGAGTCGCCAGAAGAGTTATTCATATCAGAAGCGCAGGAGCGTGGAATTTCAGGTTGGTGACCATGTATTCCTCAGGGTTTCGCCCCTGAGAAGAGTAAAACGATTTGGTGTTCGGGGCAAGCTGAGTCCCAGGTTTGTTGGTCCATTTGAGGTTCTGGAACGAGTTGGGGAGGTGGCTTACAGGTTAGCAATGCCTCCAGCTCTATCAGGGGTTCATGACGTGTTTCATGTATCCATGCTCCAGAAGTATGTATCGGACACTACTCATGTGTTGAGCTATGAGAACTTGGAGTTGGATCGGGATTTATCATACGAAGAAAAGCCTGTTCAGATCCTTGATAGAAAGGACAAAGTCTTGAGGAGTAAGACCATCACCTTGGTTAAAATATTGTGGAGGAATAGCAAGATCGAGGAGGCGACATGGGAACTGGAGTCGGATATGCGGGAGCGGTATCCCGAGTTGTTCAGGTAAATTTCGAGGACAAAATTTTCATGAGGAGGGGATAGTTGTAACGACCCCAAATTCACTATTAAGGCTTAAGGGCCTTGAGTAGTGTGCCTGGAGGGCATAATGGGATTCTGTGTTTGACTTTAATGAGTTTAATGCATGATTAAGATTTAATGCACGTTATATGACTATTTGATTATTTGTGATGCATGACTACGTGACTTAGTATACATGTAGACCTGATTGTCTTAAAAAGAGCATAATTGTAATCTGGCCATTTTGGGCATGTTTTGTGTTGATATCGGTGATCCATGACTCGAGACGATCCTAGAGTAAGCGGGTTAGCGGAAAAGTCAAAGCAGGAATCTATACCCGGCTTGGGTTAAGCCTGGGGAGTTTAAATGAGAATTTGGAAATATATTGAGGTTAATCTTGATGATGAGGAATGTATATTTGATGATTAATCAGGTATTGGGTAGCGAGCGGGAATTATTAGGAACACTTGAGGAATTAGTGGGAATTTGGGTAATATGACTAAAATGCCCCTTTTATGGGCATAAAGGTTTAGAATTAGTAAGGGAGGACATTTTGGTCTTTAGGCTTGTAAGAGATGAATTAAAGGAGGGCTTTTTACTTAGTGGATTTTGTAGAAAAAGGAGTTATAGTCTGAAAAGAAAGAAAGAAGGAAGAGAAAAGAAAAGAGAGAAAAGCTGAAGGGGTTTGTCCAAGAATCGGTTTGTGGCTCTCCCAACCAAATTCCTTCATTTTTCTTGGTGTCAAGCTCAGTGGAGAGCTAGGGTAGGCTGAGCATCAAGGATCCTAAGCTAGGCTTGAGGATTGGCAAGGGGTTAGCAAGATCACATCAGAAATTGAGGTAAGTTCTTGGGGATTTTCTGTTTTAGGACTTGACTGGTTTGAACTGTGTTTTTGAGCTAAATGAATGGGGTTTTTGGGGAAAGCAGGTCGAGGTTGTGTAGGTGCAAGCCAAGGAGGGCTAGGGTTCAATTCAAGGTCGAAATTCCACCCACGGTATGATTTCTAAGACCCTATCCTTGTTGTTTGAGTGAATTTCTGGTTTTTGGGTTCATTGTGTTAGATTTTGAGTTTTGGGTTGCTTGAGCTTGGGATTGAGTTCTTGGGATGCTTGGGATGAGTGTGAGGTGTGGATATGTGTGTTTTTGGGTTTGGAAAAGGTTTGGGCAAGTTTGGAGTTGAAATGGGAGAAGAAAATCGCAAGATGCGATTTTGGGTTTGGTCTGGCTGCAACTAGCCCTACAGCGCTAGTCAGGGGGCGCTGTAGCGCTAGCCCCTGTTTCCGATGGGGTGGTTCTGCTTGTAGCGCTACAGCGCCCTCTTTTGAGCGCTGTAGCGCTGCACTGTTCACAGAGGGGATTTTTGGGCTTTTATGAAGGGATTTTGACCTAGGGTTCGGGGCTCGATTCTGCCACTTTGTTTTGGGGATGTAGGACTTCCCGGGGGCTCGGGATTAGTCCCAAGGCTAGGTTTTGGACTTGAGGTTGGTGATGACTTTGACTTGTGGATTTTTCTTAGGTAAGCGCTAGGGCTCGGGTAGGATCGTGCTCAAGGAGTCAGTGATCAAGGCTACCGAGTTTAAAGGTAAGAAAACCGTAACACCCGAGAATAGGGCATGGGCCCACTGCGTGATTCCAGGGCACGGCCCTAGATTGTATTATGTGCAAATGTGTAATCTTAAATGAACTATTATATGTTTGAATGGTTATTTCTGAATGTATTATATGTGTGATTATAATGAAATGAACGGCTAAGGCCGAAAGCGGCAAAGGCCGGGTACGGCCTTGGGGCCGGAAGTAACGCTCAGCACATGGGATGCTATAGCCAGGGTGGGACCCAAGGGATACATAAGTTATCCTACGGTGAGGACCGAGACCCCAAGCTTTGGTAAGGCCTCTGGGGCGACATGGCCGTGCTTGTTTAATCTGATGGTTTTCCTATTTATCAGTGAGTTATGCCAGCTATATTATTTGCATATGTTATGTACTATTTGGGTTTTCTTGCTGGGCTTCGTCTCACGAGTGCTCCGTGTGGCAGGTAAAAGCAAGGAGTCAGTCAAAAGCACATGTTCGGCCTGCCCGACTGCTTTGGTTGGGGGCATTTTGTATATGGCTGTATTAAACCATTCTTTTGATAGTTGATCAAGTGTAAATCTATTTTGAGTTGTAAATATTTTGTAAACCTTATTTTGGGATACCAGATGTTTTATACTTAACGTTTTCAATGAAACTAAACATTTTCAAAGAGTACAGCCTTAAACTCTAGTTTATTCACACTTTTGGTTTTAGAAACCACTTAGAGTCAGTCAAAAGCACGATTTCTATTTTAAACTCACTAAGTAACGGCTCTAAGGTAGTAGGGCGTTACAGCTAAGGACTTCTCTATTTCTGAGATGGGTTTATTGAAGTACAAAGGACAGATTTGTGTTCCGATTGATCCAGACATTCGGCGAGAGATTTTGGATGAGTCCTATACCACTCCCTACTCTTTGCGCCCAGGTTCTACGAAGATGTACCACGATTTGAAGGTTTTGTATTGGTGGTCAGGCATGAAGAGGGATGTGGTGGACTATGTGGCTAGATGCTTAACCTGTCAGCAGATTAAGGCTGAACATCAGAGGCCAGCGGGATTATTACAGCCTCTAGGGATTCCCGAGTGGAAATGGGAAGATATTGCCATGGGCTTTGTGGTTGGGTTGCCAAATACCATGGGTCAGCATGACTCGGTGTGGGTGATTGTGGACAGGTATACTAAGTCCGCCCACTTCCTACCTGTGAAGACAACTTATACTGTGGAGTAGTATGTAGAGCTTTATGTGAAGGAGATTGTTCGACTACATGGGGCTCCGAGGTCGATAGTATCCGACAGAGACCCCACTTTCACTTTCAAGTTTTGGAAGAGCCTACAGAAGGCAATGGGCACACAGCTTCGGTTTAGTACTGCTTATCATCCTCAGACGGATGGATAGTCTGAGAGGACAATCCAGATACTGGAGGACATGTTACGAGCTTGTGTGTTGGATTTTGGGGGATCTTGGAGTAGGTATCTCCCTCTGATTGAACTCTCGTACAATAATAGTTATTATGCGACTATCGGAGTGGCTCCGTATGAGAAGCTGTATGGAAGAAAGTGCAGATCACCGATTCACTGGGATGAGGCAGGTGAGAGGAGGTATTTAGGTCCTGAGATGGTTCAGAGGACCAATGAGGCACTTGAGAAAATTAGAGCTCGCATGCTCGCCTCCCAGAGTCGCCAGAAGAGTTATTCAGATCAGAGACGCAGAAGCGTGGAATTTCAGGTCGGTGATCATGTATTCCTCAGGGTTTCACCCCTAAGAGGGGTAAAACGATTCGGCGTTCGGGGCAAGCTGAGTCCCAGGTTTGTTGGCCCCTTTCAGATTCTGGAACGAGTTGGGGAGGTGGCTTACAGGTTGGCAATGCCTCTAGCTCTATCAGGGTTCATGACGTGTTTCACGTATCCATGCTCCGGAAGTATGTATCGGATACTACTCATGTGTTGAGCTATGAGAACTTGGAGTTTGATCGGGATTTATCATACGAAGAAAAGCCTGTTCAGATCCTTGATAGAAAGGACAAAGTCTTGAGGAGCAAGACCATCGCCTTGGTTAAGATATTGTGGAGGAATAGCAAGGTTGAAGAGGCGACATGGGAACTGGAGACGGATATGCGGGAGTGGTATCCCAAGTTGTTCAGGTAAATTTCGAGGAAGAAATTTTCATGAGGAGGGGATAGTTGTAACGACCCAAATTCACTATTAAGGCTTAAGGGCCTTGAGTAGTGTGCCTGGAGGGCATAATGGGATTTTGTGTGTGACTTTAATGAGTTTAATGCATGATTATGATTTAATGCACGTTATATGACTATTTGATTATTTGAGATGCATGACTATGTGAATTAGTATGCATGTAGACCTGATTATCTTAGAAAGAGCATATTTGTAATTTGGCCATTTTGGGCATGACTGTGTTGATATCTGTGATCTGTGACTCGAGACGATCCTAGAATGAGCGGGTTAGCAGAAAAGTCAAAGCGGGAATCTATACCCGGCTTGGGTTAAGCCTGGGGAGTTTTAATGAGAATTTGGAAAATATATTGAGGTTAATCTTGATGATGAGGAATGCATAATTGGTGATTAATCAGGTATTGGGTAGCGAGCGGGAATTATTAGGAACACTTGAGGAATTAGTGGGAATTTGGGTAATACGACTAAAATGTCCCTGTATGGGCAAAAAGGTTTAGAATTACTAGGGAGGGCATTTTGGTCATTAGGCTTGTTAGAGATAAGTTAAAGGGGGCTTTATACTTAGTGGAATTAGTAGAAAAAGAGTTAAGGCTGAAAAAGAAAGAAAGAAGGAAGAAAAAGGAAAAGAGAAAAAAGCTGAAGGGTTTTGTTCCAAAAGAATCGGTTTGTGGCTCTCCCACCATTTCCCTTCATTTTTCTTGGAGTTAAGGTCAGTGGAGAACTAGGGTAGGCTGAGCATCAAGGATCCTAAGCAAGACTTGAGGATTGGCAAGGGATTAGCAAGATCACATCAGAAATTTGAGGTAAGTTCTTGGAGATTTCTGTTTTAGGGCTTGACTGGTTTGAGCTGTCTATTTGAGCTAAATAGATGGGGATTTTCGGGAAATCAGGCTAAGATTGAGAAGGAGCAAGGTAAGGAGGTCTAGGGTTCAACTCAAAGTCGAAATTCCATCCACCGTATGATTTCTAAGACCTTATCTTTGATGTTTGAATGAATTTCTGGTTTTAGGGTTCATTATGGTAGATCTTGAGTTTTGGGTTGCTTGAGCTTGGGGTATGAGTTCTTGGGATGCTTGGGATGAGTGTGAGGTGTTGATAAGTTTGTTTCTGGGTTTGGAAAAGGTTTGGACAAGTTTGGGGTTGAAATGGTTGAAGGAAAATCGCAGAAACGATTTTTGGGTGTGGTCAGGCTGCAACTTGCGCTACAGCGCTAGTCAGTGGGCGCTGTAGCGCTAGGCCCTATTTTTGGGGGGTGTGGTTCTGCTTGTAGCGCTACAGCGCCCTCTTTTGAGTGCTGTAGCGCTGCACTGTTCACAAAAGGGGATTTTTGGGCTTTTGTTGAGGGATTTTGACCTAGGGTTCGGGGCTCGATTCCACCACTTTGTTTTGGGGATCTTGGACTTCCTGGGGGCTCGGGATTGGTCCCGAGGCTAGGTTTTGGACTTGACGTTTGGTAATGACTTTGAATTATGGATTTTTCTTAGGTAAGCGCTAGGGATCGAGTAGGATCGTGCTCGAGGAGTCAGGTGATCAAGGCTATCGAATTGAAAGGTAAGAAAACTGTAACACCCGAGGACAGGGCAGGGGCCCACAGTGTTATTTCAGGGCATGGCCCTAGATTGTATTATGTGCAAATTTTTAACCTTAAATGAATCATTATATGTTTGAATGATTATTTCGAAATGTACTATATGTATGACTATAATGAAATGAACGGCTAAGGCCGAGAGCGGTGAACGCCAAGAACGGCCTTGGGGCCGGAAGTAACACTTAGCACATGGAATGCTTATAGCCAGGGTGGGACCCAAGGGATACATGAGTTATCCTTACGGTAAGGATCGAGACCCCGGGCTTTGGTAAGGCCTCTGGGGCTGCATGGCCGTGCTTGTTCAGTCTGATGGTTTTCCTAATTATCAGTGGATTATATGACAACTATATTCTATGCCTATGTTATATACTGTATGAGTTTTCTTGCTGGGCTTCGGCTCACGGGTGCTCTGTGTGGCAGGTAAAAGCAAGGAGTCAGTCAACCGGCCATGAGTATGGAGAGCGTGGGGGAGGCGCGTACATGTTCGGCCTGCCCGACTGCTTTGGTTGGGAGCATTTTGTATATGGCTATATTAACATATTCTTTTGATAGTTAACCTGGTGTAAATCTATTTTTGAGTTGTAAATATTTTGTAAACCTTATTTTTGGGATCCCAGATGTTTGATACTTAATGTTTTCAATGAAACTAAACATTTTCAAAGAGTACAGCCTTAAACTCTGGCTTAGTCACGCTTTTGGTTTTAGAAACCTCGTAGAGTCTGTTAGTTGCACAATTTCCATTTTTAAACTCACTTAGTAACGACTCTAAGGTAGTAGGGCGCTACACCGGGTAACAGGTAGTGATTTAGTGTTTATTTAAATATGTTGGGGGATAAATGGGGAATGATAGGAATGCTCGAGGAATTAGCGGGATGTGGCATAGGATGACTTTTCCCTTGGTGATACTAGGAAGCTTGGATTGGCCTTGGGGATAAATTGGTCATCTTACAGCTGGGGGATAGACTTGGTTTTTGCTTGGGATTCTAGAACTGACCAGAAATCGAAAGAGCAACCTCAACTCAGCTCTCCCTCTTTCTCTCTCTCTCCAAAGGCTTGGAGGTTTTGGCTGAGAATTGAAGCTGGGGAACTGGGAGAACAAGCTTGATGTAATTGAGTTTAGCTAAGAACAAAATCATCAGTAAAGGTAAGGATTTAGTTTTTGTTTTTTCTTTGTTGAATTTTACTGTTATGATTCAAGATTTGTTAGGTTCAAAACCTTATGTTTGATTTTTGTTATTGGTGGGGCTAAAGGTTAATTTTTGGGATGTTTACACCAGTTAAGTTGTAACGCCCCACGTCACTATGGCTGCTTTCTGGAATGACGACTGGCCCTACAAACCAACACGAGTCTTTCCAGGATGCTTTGTCCACACTCGCATGCTTCCTGGGAAAACTTTCCAGGAGGTCACCCATCTTGAGATTACTCCATGTCAAGCACGCTTAACTTTGGAGTTCTTAAGTGATGGGCTACCAAAAAGAATATGCATCTTGTTGATATAGGTAGTACCCATCAATCCATTTAAGCCCTCCTCAACTGTGTAGTCCCATACCTACACAGTCTTAGAATCATCACACTTGACCTTCCCCAGGCGGTGTGGATTGCACAGATTTTTACCAGGTCTTTCCCTCCACGGATCACGGGATTCTGATTTTCACATAAGCTGCTTGTATATGAACTATAAACTAAATTTTGTGTCTAAGCTTTGACTTGGATGGATTCTGGAACGTTCAGCTCGTCAAAATTCATAAGCATAACTAGGTTTTGGGCTCGAGCCACGGCCCTGTTCTTCAGGCGACGCGGCTCATGTGTGAGAAGAGGCTTGGGAAGCCTCTGATTTTGCCCAGGCGTCGGGACGCACGCAGGGGTTTCCGTAGCTCGTGTTCCCCAGATGAGAGAGCCAAGCTCTCTGACTTACAGCGGGTTGCGGCTCAGATTAGGGAAAATGACCAAACTAGGTTTTAAGCTCGGGAACCTAAATCTTAGGGCTCAGGAAGGATTCTACTACCTGATTTGGTAGAATTCAAGGTCTCGAAGGCTAGTATTTTAATTGAAAGCTCTTAATGAGGTAGGGCTTGATGGATGTCTATTTATTTATGCATTGTTACTTGGTTTTACATCAAGGCTCGGGATTTGGGATCGTGTTTGGGATCGCCTTGTGTTGTTAGCACAATACTAAAGGTAAGAGAATTGTCTGTGCCCGTACAACTATGTTGTGTTTAGTGTTGTGTGTATTTTTTATAGCTATTATGTCATACATGTGATTGTGACCGAGCGGAAAAGGTCGGGAGAGACAAAGGTTGGGAACTGTAAAGGCCAGGAGCGGCAAAGGCTACGATCGACATTAAGCATGCTGAATGCAAGTTGCCAGGGTGAGACCCTCTAAGGATGTTGTACACACCAGCTCGATTAAGACCGTGAACTTGGTGCCCGGTAACACACCCTGATTAGAGTAGGTCGTTGTTGTGTGTTCCAATAAAAACTTGTAAATTGTTGGTTGCCTTTGATTAAGTATGTATTTCTTGAAATAAATTACTATATTCTGTGTTGTGAAGTTCTCTTGTTGGGCCTCGGCTCACGGGTACTCTATGGTGTAGGTAAGCACAAGGTAAAGGTCGATCAACCATGAGTTGGAGGGCATGAAGCGGTGCGTACATGTTTGGCCTACCTGGCCACCACAGTCGGGGTTGTTTTGAGGAATTCACTATAAATGGTTTGTTTTGTCGCTTAGGTCGACAGTATCTACACTTTTGAGTTGTAATACATTTTGAAACAATATTTTGGGATCTCAAATGTATAGCTTTTATGAATTTTAATGAATGTGCAAATCTTTTATAATTAATTTTGTCAAATGAGTCCTTATTTCAATTTAATCACACTTTTTGTCTAGTGCCTCGATTAGCTCGCTAATGGCACAATTATAAATCAGATGGTAATAACTCTAAGGTAGTTAGGCGTTACAAGTAATATAAGATACTTATAACACTTTTAATAGCTCAATACTATGATATATGACTTCTAGGATCTAATTTGAAGTATGAAAATGGATCTATTTATTGAGAAAATTGAATTACTAGCCATTTATAGTCGTTGGAATCGTACTACTGATATCCTGAGTCTGCTATTCTGTAGCAAACCAGTCGGCTGGTTGGGGAAACCGGTTGGTAGGTTGCTGGCAGAGAGAAACCCAAAGATCCCCTGTTTTTCACAATTTTAAACACACTTTCCAAAATTTGATTTTAACAAAACCAATTTCTAAACAATTTTAAATTCAATGTAGTTTCTTAATTTTTTATTTTTTTTTTGAAAATTATCATTTGTGTGAAATAACTCTTGCAATAAGTTAGTGAGCCATTATTGTGTCTAGATTCTAAAAGTATGCATGAATATCAATTTAACAAGACTAAATAAATTTGATCTTATTACTTATGTCTTGTAATAAGTCTTTAAGACTCTTCAAGTCTTTATTTGATGCCTGCTTTGAATCTTTTGGCCTTCTTGGAATCCTCTTGAAATCCATGATGTTCCAGCTGGATCGATCTTGATCGGTTCTTGATCACAGCATTCTTTTGAGCGTCTTAATTCGGTCTCTTTGGTATGATTCTTTGATTGACTTACTATGACATCAAGAAAAGATTAGTCCAAATTAATAATCAAATATTTGTTTCTATATCATCAAAATAAAGTTGTTGTCCGTGTTTTTACCAACAGACACGTGTTTTTACAACCAGACACGTGGCAAGACAAGACATGATGTTCTCAGAGTGTGAACTCCTCCAGGTACCCTAAACTGGCCAAACGCGGATGTCTCCAAGGATGGCCACCGCCCGAGGTCCGTCCTCAAGGTTGGATGTCTCCAAGTGAGGCCACGCCCGGAGGACAGCTGTCAAAGGTCCTCACGCCTTCTTCAGTTAGCTCTCCTCCAGGTCTAGGATTTTGTCCTCGGGATCTAAAAGAGCTTACAGGTGTCAATCACTATGAAAATGAGCCACCAAAAGATCATCTAACAAAATTTTGGAGAGCCTCGAATAGTGTTGTCGAGTCGTACACTCGACAATCAGCATTTCCCACTATGCTGCCTGACATGGAGAAATTTGCAATCACACCCTGACATTGTGAGAGGCATGTTCCCCATAAAGCTCGTAAACAACTTTTTGCAATGGGCCCCATGCAATCTGCGTGGGTCATAGTCTCTATTTAGTGCAACTATTTTTGTATTGACTCAGCATTAATACCACAATAATGGGGGAATTCGTACTAATAATACATGATTCACATTAATAACCCCAACCATGATAAATAGGGCTAGGGTATCTCCTTGTAAAGTTTTCGCATATTAGAGAGAGAAGCTATGTAAGTCAATGAAATATATACACTGCCTGAGAACCACCATTGAAGCTTGCTCAAACAATCTTCAAGCTCCCTAAGGTGGCTGTCGAAGGCATCCATTAGGCATGGTGCCTGGGTGCACGCAAGGGACTCGGCCACGCACATGGGTGCATGTAAGAGGCTCGACCATGCACATGGGTACGCGAAAGAGGCTCAGCTGTAGCGGGTGCAGGGTGAGGTATAGGGGTGCAGACCGCAGGGCCTGGGGTGGGCATGGGTGAGGTAGCCGTGGGGCTAGTGGCCGAGGGGTTCGGGCCATCAGCTAGGCTGGTATCTCATGTCCTTCTCTCTTTGTGTACAGATTTTAAAATTTTTAATATGAAGAAATAAAAATTACAAAAATCCTATGTTGTTTATGGCTTATACAAGATCTAGAAAATTAAAATTCCTAACCCAATAGCACCATATAATTAACGATCCATCATTCAACCATTCAAAATATATATCCATCCATTCAATATACATTTTAACATACATATAACAAATGCAGAAAACCTGCACAAAATTTAATATATATATGTAGACTGCCCTGGTACCAATTGTTGGTATTAAAATAGCAAATCAAAGATACACAACAAAGAATGAGCCCTTTTTAATATTTATCAATACCATCAAAGATTACACACACACACACACATATATATATATATATTAAATCACATACAATCAGATTAAAGATTACCTCTTGTAGTCTATCAAGTACCTTTGAATATTTTTGTATAAAATCAACGATCTTCCTATCCAAGTTCTGATAGCTCACACCTTGATCTTCAAGACTGATCCTCAAACACACAAGGACATGTGTTGGTATGTAGGATTCAAAAGGTTGATTTATGACTCTCTATATCAACTCGACAAATTAGATCAAGAGAGGTTTGATTGAGAGAAGAAGAATTGAACAGTTATCAGGTTTAGGAAAACTATTGCTTCTGTCTCAGAGAAAGTCTATTTTTTAATCACATAAAAAATCATCATTCGGAAGTATGGCTCTATCCATTTTTATAAAGATAATTATTCTAATTAATTAATCTATATTTTATCAAAACTATAATTCAAATTAAAAAATAATCTGTTATAACTATTTAATTAAAATCATATTTAAAAAGGAATAATTAAATATCTGACTAAACAAATAATTTAAAATTCAAAATTCAAATCCCAGGGATTGGGGAATCCCTGTGTGTGGCGCCACACTCACTCCACAGTGAGTGTGTCGCCCCACATATTAGGGTTTTACCTAATTTTCTTATCTGTTTTTTTAATCAACTTTTAAGACAATATATTTATCCCAACATAAATATCAGTTAATTGAAAATTAACTTTATCATAAAATATTAGTTTTAAATAAATATCATATTCAAATTAAGAAATTTATTATTCTCTCTCTATATATATATATTATTCTAAACAAGATTAATAGTAGTTTTAACTTATAGTTTTTCAAAAGAAAAACTATATAGTTAAGTAATTAATTAATTAATTGCCAATAATTATCACATAATTATTTCCTTGCTCTCAAAAATTAATTCCTTTGTAATTAAGTCATTCTCTCTACAAATATTTCTTTTGACATCTTTACCCTTAAGACTGTAGGACAGAGGTGATCTAGGGTCCATGACCTATAATACGAAGCTCCAATGAACTAGATTGTTAATTAAACACATTAATCAAATAATATTATTTATTAATTGTAATGCCCTGAAATCCCTAATGCAGTTTACTGGCTGGATTAGAAAGCCAGGAGGGCCATAATTGTTTAATTATGCCATTAAATTATTATATGCATGTTTATGTGAATTATATTATAATATGATGTTAAATGCATGCATGTAGGTCCACATTTCATGACAGGGGTGTTTCGGTAATTTGGCCCGTTGAGGGCGTAATTGTATATTTGTATGCATGTTGGTGACCTATTGTTGAGACCACATTATAATGTGGATTTGTTCGAGCTATTTGGCATGAGACGATCGTTGAATATAAATTAGCGACTTAGTCATAACTAGATTAAGCTTGGGGCTCGGGGTGATTTTAATGTTTAGAGCGTTGTCGTGAATTAAAGGGTAACGGGATATGAATAGCGGGAATTGGAGAGCGTTAATTATGATTAACAAAATAGGTGGAAAATGTCAATTTTGCCCTTGGGAGCCTTTAGAAATCCTTATTTGACCTAGGGGTATTTTGGTCTTTTCACCCCTAGGACAGTATTACGCCATTGAAGGCTATAGAAGGAAGGGAAAAACAGAGCATCTTAAGAGACTTCTCCCGTACCTGTTTTGTCTCATTTTCTCTTTGGATTTTTGAGCTTAAGTTGGGGAATCAAGCTTGGGAAATAAGTCTTGAGAGCTTGGGAGTGTGTTCCATCATTGAAGAGCATCGTAAACTGAACTTGAGGTAAGTTTTAGCTCTGTTTTAGCTTTGGTTTTCAGTTTGAATTTCTAGGTTGGATGATTGGTTTTGTTGGGAGTATTTGGCTAGGGTTCTTGGGGATGTGATGCCTAGGGATTGTGGGGATGGTTTTTGCGTTCACTTGGCACCGAAAATGAGGCTTGGAAGCATTGGAATCGAGTTGGAATTGAAGGAGTCGAAGGAGGAAGAATCATGGGAAGATCAAGCTGGGTGTAGCGCTACAACACCCACAAGGGGGCACTATAGCGCTACCCAGGGTTGTCTTGGGTGGTTTGGGGTTCTGAGAATAGTGATGGGGCACTAGTGAGTAGTGCTGTAGCGCTACTTTGTTCCTTCAGAATCCCGTTTTGAGTGTTTTTAAGGGTTTTTGGCTCGGGGTTTCAAACCTTAAGGCCCGGGATCGAATCTACTCACCGTATGGGTACATTTCGATGTCCCGAGAGTGGGGTTTAGATCAAGACCCTTTCATTGTTGATTTTCATTAATGGAGGTTATAATTGGTTATGATTAAGTAACTGCTAAGGAATCAAAAGTTCGATCGTTCTGAGGGGTCGTTCTTGTTTTATTTCTCGCTCGAACTAAAGGTAAGAAAGCTGCACCTTGTGTATATGACATGCGTGGTGGTTGTTGAGGCATGTTGGTTAATAAATGAGGATGTTGATTTCATATTAAATACTTAGCAGATCTTGCTTACTTCTGTATGGCACTAACTTGTCAGGGACGGCAGTGATCGCGTATTACTAAACTAAGAGTCAGAAACGGCATAAAGTGTCATGATCGCAGGGCCGATAAAAGATTAGATCTAATCGATATCAGCATTAATGACTCTAGGAGAATTAATGCTTGACCGACCCTAAGGTCGATGAAAATTATTAACGATTGACTAGTGTAAGACTAGTTACTAAGTGCCAGGGCCTAAGGCCCAGGTGACTGCTAGTCACGTGGCTAGGGAGCGGAATCCCATGGCTGTGACTCTATAGTCATGCGGTAGGTTAAATTGGTGACTAGTTCATCGAGCACCTATCTTGTTTAAGCTAGTGAAAGGATCACTCATCTGAAAAGGGAACGGAACCCACTTTAGTGATCTTTCCAACTATCACTCCTTTATTTTTTGACTGAAAATCCTAAATGATTATTATGATCATTGTTGATATTATATTCATGCGATATTGTGTTTTCTTTCTGGGCTTTGACTCATGGGTGCTATGTGGTGAAGGTAAAGGGAAAGAAAAGCTCACCCAGCCTTGAGTGCAGAGCTTAGGTGGTGCTGTGTACATATGCGTCCGCTTGACCACCACGGCCTAGGAGTTCTCAGAGGAACTAGGGGGTTTACCCTATTTTTGCCGCTTAGGTCGGCGGATTGTAAATTTGAACAGTAATGACCATTTTGAGTTGTAAATAACTTGTAAATGTTTTTATGGGCCAATGAAAATTTTTATGTTTTAAATAAAATATATCCTTCCCTTTTGATTGGTTTTCCACCTTAACCTATTAATAACACCTAGAGGCACGTTTTTAACCAAAGAACTCGGGTAGTGAGTTAAATTCACGGTTCATCGTTCACCGTAACTGTTTTTGGGTAACCAGGGCATTACAACTTGGTATTAGAGCGTGCCAAGGTTAGGGTTTCTGTAGACTGGCTGGACATGTACACTCACCACTGAAGACAAGCTGGACTCATGGTTTGGTTACTATTTATGTAGTTATATGTATAACTGCTTAAATAAAGTGTGCTTTACCTGTATGCATGAGACATCATGTTAAATATGTGCCCTGAATATTATATCCTCAGCCACCGTGTGCTAAATAGTACTGAAATTGCTGGAACATACTTATTAGTATTGTTGATTGTGAATTATTATGTGATACATGTTGAGTGCTAAATGCTATAATCATGTATCTATTTGTATATTTGTATGACTGTGGAATATGATAATTATCTACTTGTTCTTGGACCGTAAGGTGGCAAGAGGATTAGTTATTACTACCTGACTGGCCGTATTGACTATTGTTTCTGCAAGGTATAAGTGATAAGAATGAATCCATGACAGACAAATGCATCAGCTGGCCAAAGTGATCAAGGCCAAAATAATAATAATAATAATCAGGGTCAAGAGAATGACCAAGGACAGATTCCACAGCCAACTCCCACAAATTGGCAGTAGTTATTTAACGATCTACAGGCTATAGTGTTGAGACAGGGAGAAGAACTTCGTCTCCTGAGACAACAACAAGCTCCTGCAGTGGCCGGTGTATCAGAGGCACCTCTTGTGTTGGTGCCAGCAGCTGGGGAGCTACCTGAGGTTGGTAATAAATGCGAGCCTCTCTATGAAAGGTTCAAGAAGCAGCAACCTCCATTTTTTGAAGGCAGTGCAGGTCTTGCCAAGGCAGAGCAATGGATGAGTATAATTACAACCATCTTGGACTTCGTGAGGGTGACTGATAACGAGAGGGTGGCTTGTGCCACTTATATGTTTCGGGAGGATGCCCGAATTTGGTGGGAGGTTATTACCCAGACCAGAAATGTTAATTCCCTGAGTTGGGAAGAGTTTCAGACTCTTTTCAACGAGAAATATTATAATGATGCCATCAGGGAAGCAAAGGCTAAGGAGTTCATCAGGCTACTTCAGGGAGGTTTGTCAGTCACTAAGTATGCCTTAAAGTTTGATCTTTTTGCAAAGTTTGCCATGGAGCTGGTACCCACTGATGGGACCAGGAGGGAGAGATTTCTCCAGGGGCTACAACCCAGATTAGCCGGTGATGCTCGAATTACCACTGTGGCTGGGGTTACTACCTATGCACAGGTGAATGAGAAGGCACTCACAGCTGAGAGTGCAGAGAACAAGATTTGGCAAGACAGTGCAGCCAGAAAGGAGTTTAGGAGGACGGGTCCTCCATTTGTGGATTTTGGTAGGGGTGTAGGCCCCAGTGATCAGAAGAGGAAGGTTCTTGACACCTTCCCAGTTTCAGGTCCTGATAGGCAGCCCCGTGGTATTTCAATGGGTCGTCCAGGTTGTAATGAAGCCTGGAAGTCTTATCCTGAATGCCCTAGATGTAAGAGGCGTCATTTGGGAGAGTGTAGGGCAAGGCCCTACTTCTCTTGTGGAGTAGTGGGTCATCTTAAGAAGGATTTACCTAAGGCCAGAAAAGAAGAACCCAGGAAAGCGGACAGCTCGGCCCCAGCTCGAGTGTTTGCATTGACACAAGCAGAAGCTGAGGCTTCTCCCTTAGTAGTTACAGGTTAGCTTCTTAGTATTGGAACCCCTTATAATGTTTTGATTGATTTTGGTGCTACACATTATTTTGTTGCTAGTATTATTATTGATAGACTGTGTAGACCCTGTGATTTTTATGCTGTGGGGTATGGAACTTTGTTACCCACTGGGGAATTAGTGGTATCTAGGAGATGGGTCAAATCTTTGCCAGTGACAGTGGAGAGCAGAGAGTTATCAGTGGATTTGATAGAGTTTGTTATGACTGACTTCGATATGATATTGGGTATGGATTGGTTGGCAAAGTATGGGGCAACCATTGATTGCAGAAGGAAGATGGTCACCTTTGAGCCTGAAGCTGAGGATCATTTTGTGTTTGTTGGTACTGTGCATGGACCTCGCATACCTATGATTTCTGTTTTGAGGGCTAGGGATCTATTGTAAGGAGGTTGCATTGGATTCTTGGCCAATGTGGTTGATACCACTCAGGTTGTGCCAGTGAGACCAGAAGAGACCAGACTTGTTTGTGAATTCCTAGATGTGTTTCTAGAAGATTTGCCAGGCTTGCCACTGCACAGAGAGATAGAGTTCGTGATAGAACTGGCACCAAGGACGGAGCTAGTGTCTAGAGCACCTTACAGAATGGCCCCAGCTGAGTTGAAAGAATTAAACGTACAGTTGCAAGAGCTGTTGGATTTGGGTTTTATCAGACCTAGTTTCTCACCTTGGGGTGCACCAGTTCTATTTGTGAAAAAGAAAGATGGTTCTCTGAGGATGTGTGTTGATTACAGAGAACTGAATAAGCAGACAATCAAGAACAAGTATCCTTTGCCAAGGATAGATGATCAGTTTGATCAGTTGCAAGGTAAGAAGGTATTCTCAATGATCGACCTTCATTCTAGTTATCACCAGTTGAGGGTCAAGGAGGGAGACATACTAAAGACTGCTTTTCGTACCAGGTATGGGCATTATGAGTTCTTAGTTATGTCCTTTGGATTGACTAATGCCCCTGCTGCTTTTATGGATCTGATGAACAGAGTGTTCAAGGATTATTTGGACCAGTTTGTGATCGTCTTCATCGATGATATTCTGGTATATTCTCAGTCTGAGTCAGAGCATGAACAACATCTGAGGTTGGTTCTACAAAGACTGAGGGAGCACAGACTGTTTGCAAAGTTCAAGAAATGTGAGTTCTGGTTATCTCAGTTGTCTTTTCTTGGGCACATTGTCAGTAAGGAGGGGATTAAGGTAGATCCAACGAAGATTAAGGCAGTCAGAGATTGGCCAAGGTCAAAGAATGCTTCTGAGGTTAGAAGTTTCCTTGGATTGGCAGGTTATTGTAGGCGTTTCGTGGATGGGTTCTCAAAGATAGCTACTGCATTGATTGAGCTGACACGCAAGAGTCAAAAATTTGTGTGATCAGATAAATGTGAGAACAACTTCCAGGAACTGAAGCAGAGATTGATTACAGCTCCGATTCTGAGTCTCCCAACAGATCTGGAGAATTTGTGATTTATTGCAATGCTTCTCATCAGGGTTTGGGCTGTGTTTTGATGCAGTCAGAGAAGGTAATTGCTTATGCTTCACGTCAGTTGAAGGAGTATGAAAAGAGATATCCCACTCATGATTTGGAGTTGGCGGCTGTGGTGTTTGCCTTAAAGATATGGAGGCATTATCTTTATGGAGAGAAGTGTGAGATCTATACAAACCACAAGAGCCTGAAATACTTCTTCACTCAGAAAGATTTGAATATGAGACAAAGGCGTTGGCTGGTGTTAGTAGAAGATTACGACTGTGAGATTTTGTATCATCTAGGAAATGCCAACGTGGTAGCTGATGCTTTAAGCCGAAAGGGTCTGGGATAGATTTATGGTTCGAGGCTGATATCTAGAGAGTTAGATGATGATATGACCAGAGCTGGTATAAAGTTTCTGGTGGACCAGTTGGCCAATATTACACTACAGTCTACATTGTTGGAGAGAATCAAGGATACCCAGTTGAGTGATCCACACCTGATCAAGAACAGAGATGATGTTTTAGCTGGAGCATCCAGAGATTATACAGTGTCTAATTTGGGCTTGTTGAGATATAAGGGGTGGATATGGGTTCTGTTAGACACTGGTTTGAGGCGAGAGATTCTGGATGAATCTTATACTAGACCTTATTCTTTGCATCCAGGAACCACGAAGATGTATCAGGATGTGAGGTTTTTGTATTGGTGGTCGGGGATGAAGAGAGATGTAGTAGAGTATGTGGCTAAGTGCTTGACGTGTCAACAGGTCAAGGCTAAGCATCAGAAGCCAGCAGGGTTACTGCAGCCTCTGGATATCCCAGAGTGGAAGTGGGAGGTCATCACGATGGATTTCATGGTGGGCTTACCCAAGACTATTGGTCAGCATGATTCTATTTGGGTGATAGTGGATCGCTAAACCAAGTCAGCTCACTTCTTGCCAGTAAGGACTACTTATACAGTTGATCAGTATGCAGATCTCTATGTGAGGGAGATCGTGCGCCTCCATCGAGCGCCGAGGTTGATCGTGTCAGATCGGGACCCCACTTTTACTTCCAAGTTCGGAGGGAGTTTACAGAAGGCCATGGGAACACAATTGAAGTTTAGTACTGCTTATCATCCTCAGACAGATGGGAAATCTGAGTAGACGATCCAGATATTGGAAGACATGCTGCGAGCATGTGTGCTGGACTTTGGTGGATCTTGGAGTAAGTATCTACCTTTTATAGAGTTTTCCTACAACAACAGTTATCAGTCTACCATTGGCGTTGCACCTTATGAGATGTTGTATGGTAGGAAGTGTAGGTCTCCCATTCATTGGGATGAGACAGAAGAAAGGAGATACTTAGGTCCTGAGGTAGTTCAGAGAACCAGTGAGGCCATTGAGAAGATTAGAGATAGGATGCTCGCTTCTCAGAGTAGACATAAAAGTTATGCAGATCCCAAGCGCAGGAATGTAGAGTTCCAAGTGGGAGACTATGTCTTCCTTAGAGTCTTTCCATGGAAAGGGGTGAGAAGGTTTGGGAAGAAGGGCAAGCTGAGCCCTAGATTTGTAGGTCCATTTGAGATCCTGGAGAGGGTTGGTGAAGTGGCTTACAGATTGGCCTTGCCTCCGGCATTGTCAGCCGTGCATAACGTGTTTCATGTTTCAGCTCTTCGAAGGTATGTATCTGATGTGAATCATATTTTGAGCTATGAAGATCTGGAGCTTGAGGCAGATCTCTCCTTTGAGGAGCAGCCAATCCAGATTCTTGACAGAAAGGATAAGGTCCTCATAAATAAGACGATACCTTTGGTTAAGGTATTGTGGAGGAACAGCAAGGTCGAGGAAGCGACCTGAGAGCTGGAGTCAAATATGCAGAGTCAGTATCCCGAGTTGTTTAGGTAAATTTTGAAGATGAAATTTCTGTAAGGAGGGGATAGTTGTAATGCCCTGAAATCCCTAATGCGGTTTAATGGCTGGATTAGAAGGCCGGGAGGGCCATACTTCTTTAATTATGCTATTAAATGAATATATGCATGTTTATGTGAATTATATTATAATATGATGTTAAATGCGTGCATGTAGGTCCACATTTCATTACAGGGGTGTTTTTATAATTTGGCCCGTTGAGGGTGTAACTGTATATTTGTATGCATGTTGGTGACCTATTGTTGAGACCACATTATAATGTGGATTTGTTCGAGCTATTCAGCATGAGACGATCTTTGAATATAAATTAGCTGTTTAGTCATAACTGGATTAAGCTTGGGGCTTGGGGTGAGTCTCGGGGTGAGTTTAATGTTTAGAGCGTTGCCGGGAATTAAAGGGTAAAGGGATATGAATTATTGGTGTTTGAGTATTTTGAGAATAGAGGGAATCGGAGAGTGTTAATTATGATTAACAAAATAGGTGGAAAATGTCAATTTTGCCCCTGGGAGCCTTTACAAATCCTTTTTTGACCTAGGGATACTTTGGTCTTTTCACCCCTAGGATAGTAGTAAGCCATTGAAGGCTGTAGAAGGAAGGGAAAAACATAGCATCTTAAGAGCCTTCTCCCATACCTGTTTTCTCTCATTTTCTCTTTGGATTTTTTAGCTTAAGTTGGGCAATCAAGCTTGGGAAATAATTCTTGAGAGCTTGGGAGTGTGTTCCACCATTGAAGAGCATCACAAACTTAACTTGAGGTAAGTTTCTAGCCATTGAAATTCCTGGTTTGCTGTGTTTTAGCTTTGGTTTTCAGTTGGGATTTCTAGGTTGGATGATTGGTTTTGTTGGGAGTTTTTGGCTAGGGTTTTTGGGGTTGTGATGCCTAGGGATTGTGGGGATGGTTTTTGGGTTCACTTGGCACCAAAAATGAGGCATGGAAAGCATTGGAATCGAGTTGGAATTGAAGGAGTCGAAGGATGAAGAATCAGGGGAAGATTAGGCTGGGTGTAGCGCTATAGCGCCCCCTTGTGGGTGCTATAGCTCTACCCATGGTTGTCTTGGGTGGTTTGGGGTTCTGAGAATAGCTCTGGGTCGCTAGTGATTAGCGCTACTCTGTTCCTTCAGAATCCCATTTTGAGTGTTTTTAAGGGTTTTTGGCTCAGGGTTTCAAACCTTAAGGCCCGTGATCAAATCTACTCACCGTATGGGTACGTTTCGAGGTCCCGAGAGTTGGGTTTAGGTCAAGACCCTTTCATTAATGGAGGTTATAATTGTTAATGATTAGGTAACCGCTAAGGAATCAAAAGGTCGATCCTTCTCTGGGGTCGTTCTTGTTTTATATCTCTCTCAAACTAGAGGTAAGAAAACTGGACCTTGTGTATATGACATGGTGGTTGTTGTTGAATCATGCAAGTTAATAAATGTGGACATTGATTTCATGTTAAATGCTTAGCAGATTTTGCTTAGTTGTGTACGCCCCTGACTAGTCAGGGACGGCACTGGTCGCGTATTACTAACTTGAGAGTCAGAAACGGCATAAAGCATCATGAATGCAGGGCCGATAAAAGATTAGATCTAATCGATATCATCATTGAATGACTCTAGGAGCATTAATGCTGGACCGACCATAAGGTCGATGAAAATTATAAGTGCTTAACAAGTCTAGGACTAGTTACTTAGAGCCAGGGCCTAAGGCCTAGGTGACTTCTTGTCACGTGGCTAGGGAGCGGAGTCCCATGGTTGTGACTCTATGGTCATGCGTTAGGTTATATTGGTGACTAGTTCATCGAGCACCTATCTTGTTTAAGCTAGTGAAAGGATCACTCATCTGAAAAGGGAACGGAACCCACTTTAGTGACTTTTCCAACTGTCACTCCTTTATTTTTGGACTGAACGTCCTGAATGATTATTATGATCATTATTGATATTATATTCATGCGACATTGTGTTTTCTTGCTGGGGTTTGGCTCATGGGTGCTATGTGGTGCAGGCAAAGGGATAGAAAAGCTCACCCAGCCTTCAGTGGAGAGCTTAGGTGGTGCTGTGTACATATGCGGCCGCTTGACCACCACGCTAAGGAGTTCTCAGAGGAACTAGGGGGTTTACCCTATTTTTGCCGCTTAGGTCGGCAGGTTGTAAATTTGAACAATAATGACAATTTTTTGTTGTAAATAACTTGTAAATGTTTTTGTGGGCCCATGAACATTTTTATGTTTTAAATAAAATATATCATTCCCTTTTGATTGGTTCTCCATCTTAACCTATTAATAACACCAAGAAGCACGTTTTTAACCGAAGAACTCGGGTCGCGAGTTAAATTCACAGTTCATCGTTCACTGTAACTGTTCTGGGGTAACCAGGGCGTTACATTAATTCCATGATTACTCCACTATAAATATGAAATTGCACTCTAAGTATTTATAGAATTATATTTTTAGAGTTTACTCTTGTAGTCCATTGATATAATCAATAAATGTAGTTATGTCCTCCATTTATTGGTTTGTTAATTAGAGCTGGTCAAAACTACAGTTTTACCCTTATAATTACCTCCAGATCATTAATTACAATTAATTCACTAGGGAATAATTAATTTATAATCAAATTATAGATTTGAGCTCAATAACTATTCGGTTCTAGAATAAACCCTTAAGGGAACTGATCGCTTAAATCTGCATGCAAGTATACATGGTCGTGTCAAGTAATAAATTCTGTAAGAACAGAGATCGTCCCATAGAGACTATTAACCAATTACCAATAATTGCTTTTCACTTTCTATTTGGTGATTAAAATTAAGATGAATAATTCTAAACTATGAACACAATTTAAATAACTGTAAATAGAACAATGAATCAACAAATTAAAAGTCAATAATAAAAAGCCTAGAATTAATTTCATCAATTTTTCATTCTATTAATTTTACTAATCAGTTCTAAATCTCTTCTTCCTATTCTAATAGCAGGTTAACATAAATAGATTCCTATTCTTTTTCAAGATATAAGATCTCAGCCTATCTGCAGGTTTTTACATCTCTGTGATAAACATAAACATATAGAAGGCATTAAGCATGGAAACCTAATTACTACACAATCCATACATGTACTTTCGTCCAATATGCAACCTATGCCTATATAATGATAAAATATTCAATTCTCATCTTTCAAATTTTGAATCAAAATCATTAATTCAAGTAAATAGTGATCAAGTATTTACTAGCATTAGGCAAACATCACATAGATTAGAATTGAGAAAAAGTATCAATAGAACATCATAATAAAATTAAATTTGAATTCAAGCGACTACATTAATCCCTAGATAAATGATTTAGCTCATAGATAACATAATGAAAATAGAATTCAGATAATTGTTCGTAGAAAATAACTTAAAGAATTAAGATGAAGAAGAAATCTAGAAAGTCATAAACCAGAAAAAGAAATCGGAAATACAAAAGTATTTTCTAGATCTAGGGTTTATAAAACTAAAACACTCCTCCTAAATTCGTAGATTAATGTCACTTAAATAGTTTTCCAATGCTCCCAAGTGAAAATACTGTTTTATCCTTCTAAAAGTTGCTTAAGATTTCAAAACCATGTCGATAGCACTGTTAACAGAGCCAAATTTTATCAAGAATTCACGTACTAGAATTGTAGCTCTACGATGCTACTCTTTAGGATATTCAAGCGATGTAGTGCTACTTGCATAGCACTGTAGTGCCATTATGATAGCGCTATTCACAGAAACATTACTTGGACTTCTTGCTCCTGAATGACTCGATTTTCTCCAAAATAACTTCATTTTCTTCCACTTTCACTTCATTCCACTCTTTTCACCATCTTAGCATCAAAAACCTGAAACATGAACAAACAAGCATAAATCTGCAATAAAATAGCCCTAAACTAATGAAAATCTTCCTAAAAACTAGACCATAAACAAGCCTAAAACTCGTTTATCAAGAACCAATATTCGATCTTTCAAGAAAGTAAAATTTCCATTATAGTAATTCATGTTCCCAATAGTTAATGATATTGAATCTCCAAAACTAAAGTCATTAGTCTCATTATACTAAGAAACATTAATGAGTGAATAAAATGATCCAATAAACACAAACAAGAGTTCATGAATACTCAAGATTTTGACTAATCTACGAATGATTATTTATTATGATAAGAATCAAATCTTTATGTCAAACGACAAGTTTATAAAGATAATTAATTCTTTTTAGTTTTGTCATGTATAATCTCTATTATATACAACTCCTTTACTAAGATGTTTATCCACATCAGTAATTCGAATCTACATTACTTGCGTCTTGTATACTTAGCAAACCATACTAGTAACCATTCATTATAGATTCCACACTTTAATTTGTTATTGGCTATTTTATTAATTATATATAATCTTAATTCTCTCGTACTAATACATGATCATATTCTCATGAATGAATAAGGAATTTTCTTGATATTATCATATAATTAATTGAAACAATAATTATAATATTCAAATATAATAAAATTATTCTTTTATTTAGTTCAATGAAATTTCTCTAACTAGATAGTATTTCCTTTCTATATGCATTCTTCTCTTGTGGCTTCTTGGTTCCTTGGAGTTAGCTACTGCTCCACTGTTATCAATTTATAGGATTAGTGGCTTATCCATATCTAGAACTACGTCTAGATCAGTGTAGAACTTTCTCAACCAAACTGCCTCCTTAGTTTCTTTACAAGTCGCTATGTATTCGACTTCCATGGTTGAATTAGCTATGCTAGATTGTCCTAGCCACAACTTCTCCACCAAGAGTGAACATTGATCCAGACGTCAACTTACGATTGTCATTGTTTGATTGGAAATCACAATCAGTGTATCCAGTAGGGTTCAACTCACTCCCTAAATATACAAGCATATAATCTCTCATTCTCCTAAGATAGTTGAGAATGTACTTTACTGCAATCCAATGTTCCAAACCAGGATTTGATTGATAACTACCCAGAATCCTTGCTACATAACACATGTCGGGCCTAGTACATAACATGGTGTACATTAGGCTCTCAACTGCTGAAATATATGGATACTTTTTCATATCATCTTCCTCCTAAGGTGTCTTAGGGCACTGTTCCTTGGAGGGAGTAATTCCATGTCTGGTCGGTAACTGACCTTTCTTGGATTTCTACATAGAGAATCTTTCAAGCACCTTATCGATATAATTATCCTGAGAAAGATCAAAGAGCTTGTTCTTCACATCCCTTAGGATTTGGAGTCCTAGAACATAGGTCACCTCGCCCAAATCTTTCATTTGGAACTTTTTAGCTAACCATTTCTTCACGTTTGACAATGTCTCTACATTGTTTCCAATGAAGAGAATGTCATCAAGGTAAAGAACTAGGAAAACCATCACTTTTCCTTGGATGTATTTGTACATACATGCTTCATCGACATTCTGTTTGAAGCCATATGTTATAATTGTTTCATCAAAGGTGATATTCCAAGATCTAGATGATTGCTTTAATCCATAAATGGATTTCTGCAAGTTACACATTTTGATTTTCACCATTCTTGATGAACCCCTCTAGTTGTACCATATAGATACCCTCATCAAGATAGCCATTTAGAAAGGTTGTCCTGACGTCCATTTTCCATATATCATGGTCATAGGTGGCAGCTGTGGATAAGAGGATGTGAATGGATTTAAGCATGGCCATAAGAGAAAATGTTTCTTCATAATCAACACCATCTCTCTAAGTGTAACCTTTGGCTACTATCCTTGCTTTGAAAGTCTCCACTTTCCCATCTACACTTATTTTCTTCTTGTATATCCATTTGTACCCAATGGGCCTGAAATCTTCAGGTGGATCTACAAGTTCCCAGACATAATTGGAATACATAGATTCCATTTCTTGGTTCATGGCTTCTTGCCATTTCTCCTTTTTCTTTATCAGAAATAAGACATGTGCCTCATGTTCATAGCGAACAGGTTATCTCACAATCCTCCCACTACGACGTTGTATCAGGGCTTCTTTTTTCAGGAACAGTGGTTTCCTCGATTTGTCATCTATCATTTAATGATGAAGATGATGGTGATGGAATCTTATCACCTGTGAGTTTCTCCAAAACTACCTTGCTCTGAGGTTTAGAGTTATTCACATAGTCATGATCAAGGAAGGTTGCATTTGTGGAAAAAAATACATTTGGATCCATGGGCCTATAGAAGTAACTGCCTCTTGTCTCTGGAGCGTAGCCCACAAAAGTGCACACTTCAAACCTTGAATCAAGTTTCCCTGATTTAGGTTTAAGAACATGAGCAAGAAAACCCAAAATGCGGAAATGGTGCAAACTAGGTTTGCTTCAATTCCACAGTTCCAGTGCCATTTTGATTATGGTCTTAGATGGGAATGCATTCAAAATGTAAGTCGCCATTTGAAGTGCATATCCCCAAAATGAGAGAGGAAGTGAAGAGTAGCTCAACATAAATTTGACCATGTCTAACGAAGTCCTGTTTCTTCTTTTAGAAACACCATTTTGCTCTGGCGATCCTGGTGCTGTGAGTTGGGATAGAATACCATGCTCCAGCAAGAAATCTTTGAATTCTAAATCCAAATATTCTCCACCTCAATCAAATCGAAGTGTCTTAAGAATCTTACCTAATTTATTCTCAGCCTCAGCTTTGAATTCTTGAAACTTACCAAAGGTTTTAGATTTCCTAAGCATTAAGTAAGTATGATCATATCTTGAGTAATCGTCAATAAAAGTGACGAAGTCCTCATACCTACCTGTTGCTTGTACATTGATTGGACCACAGACATCGTTGTGTACAAGCTCCAAAAGTTCTTTAGCTCTATTGCCTTTCACTGAGAAAGGACGTTTGGTCATTTTCCCTTCTAGACAAGATTCACAAATCTGAAGAGTTCCAACTCTTAGTTCTCTCAAGGGTCCATCTTTTGTTAACCAGGGTATCCTATCTAGACCTATATGACCAAGTCTAAGATGCCAAAGATATGTGTCATCATCATTTGAAACTTTTTGTCTCTTGTTTCCTTTCGTTTTAATACTTTAAATAATTCAAAGTTATTTAGAGTTTGTTTATTAAATGAAAGCGTTAAAGTTCAAATATTTATTTGCATGCCTAAGGAAAAATTAAGAATAATCAAATTATAAATAAAATATTCTAAAGTCAATACATGCAATAAAATCCAAAATACTAAAAGAAACAAACTAAACCATTGTTCAAACAACAATAAAGTTTTCTTTTAATAAAAACTAAAGGAATTACAAATAAAAGGACTTTCTTCAACACTTTCATGAACAAGACAGTTTCTCTCTCTTTCACTTCATGAACATCATCAGCAACCTTCTCTGAATCATAAGATTCAATTATCTACATAGAAGACTAAACATTGTTAGTTGACCCTGAGTTTAAAATTCAGGATGACTTATCTTTTTCCACTTAGTTATAAGAATGAATAAATCATATTTACCTTTCTTATTCTACATAATTTCAACAATAATTTCATGCTTGGCCCATAGATTTCATTCTCATAAAACCACTTATCATATATGTTTCCTTCTGTAGCATGCATGGCCTCCCATATATAATACGTTGATTTAAGGTTTGGTAGTGTAACGCCCTACTATCCTAGAGTTGTTACCTTGTGATTTTGAAACATGTGATTAACTCGCTAATCGAGGTATTAGGTCAAAAAGTGTGATTAATTAAAGTAAATACTCATTTAAATAGGATTTTAGTATAAAATGTTCGACATTCATTTAAATTATAAGAGGCTAACATTGGGATCGTAAAACTATTGTTTAAAACATATTTACAACTCAAAAGTTACTATACAGTCGGCCTAGGAGATAAAATAGAACATTTTTAACACGTTCCTCAAAACTACCCCATCCGTGGCGGCCAGGTAGGCCAAACATGTACGCACCGCTCCATGCCCTCCAACTCATTCTTGGTCAGTCTTTCGTTTTCCCTCACCTATACCACAAAGCACCTGTGAGCCAAGGCCCAGCAAAAAAACTTCATAGCACAACATATAATAATTTATTTCAATAAATGCCTAATGCGTCAAACACGACAAAATTTTTTCAAGTTCCTATTAGAATTCACAATAACGACCTATGGGTGTGTACAATACCCTTAGAGGGTCTTGCCCTAGCGATCTGCATTCAACATGCTTAATGCCGATCCCAGCCTTTTCCATTCCTCACCTCTGTCGATTCCGGCCTATGCCGTTCCTGACCTTTCCCGATCCCGACCTTTGTTGTTCTCAGCCTTTGCCGATCTCGACCTTCGGTGTTCCTGGCCATTGTCGATACCGACCTTTGGGGCTTCATCACAAACACATGTATGACATAATAGTTACAAAAAATACACATAACACTAACCACAATATAGCTCTACGGGCTCAGACATTTTTTTTACCTTTTTTCCGAGTGCAAGCAATTAGGCAAGTAAGCACGACTTTTGAGAATGGTCCTTTCCCGAGACTTAGCGGTAACCTATTCGCAACCCACAAATAACATTCTCATTACTATTCGAGTTAATAATTGAACCCTGGAACCAATCCCGTGCTCTTGGAACCTCTAATTTCCCCACACGGGGTGGTGAAATCGTCCCCGAGCCCCTGGGCCTAAGCCATAAAAATACAATATCAAGGCCCCTGAAAATGGTCTAGCACCGTGGGACAGCCTAACAGGCGCAACAACTCGAAAGAAACGCTTCGACGATCTTATGCGAACCTAGAAATCCTGGATTTTTCCACCATTTTTTCCCTAGCCGAAAACCTTGTAAACTCACTACACCTCCAACCAAAGGCCCAAATTATATACCAAAAACATTCCCAACCATCCTAAACAACTTATATACCCAAAAAACTCAGTCAATTCCTTAACCTAAATGAAAACTTCGCCATAGCATAAAATATAAACCACTATAGGAATTCAACAGAAAAAACTGAGCATAGGCTAACCTTAAAGAAGAATCACGACCCTTATGTTGTTTCACTTCAATCCTAGCTCCAGTGCCCCTTCTATTCGCAAGCCTTTTTCTGAAAAATTCAACAAAACGCTAAGTCTTCAAGAGATAGAGAGAGAAACAAGAGAGAGAGAGAGATAGATGAGGGGCGAGATGTTGTAACGCCCTGGATAACCAAGACCGTTACACTGTGTGTTTATAAAGGTGTAAGACTTGCTAATCAAGTCATTTAATTTTAAAATGTGACATTAAACCATAATCGAACTAGGGTTAAAGGGTTTTGGTCATAAAAGATAAATTTCATTTAATTAAACGTTTGATACACGGGATCCCAAAAACAGGGTTAAAGAACAGTTTACAAAATTTCAAAGGTTATGTACAACCATAAGCCACTCTAATGGAAAAATAGGCATTTTAGGTTCTCCTGTCCCTGTATCATACCACGGCCGTGGCGGCCGAGAAGCCGACTATGTACATTCTGCCCCTAGAGCTCTCCAATTCAGTGTTGATCCAGCTTGCCCTTACCTTTACCTGCACCACGTAGCACCCGTGAGCCAAGGCCCAACAAGAAAACCATAATACAAAGTATAACCAATAACAATACTCAAATAATTCACAAAAAATTAACCAAATATTCACTAGAACATAGGGTTCACATAATTAGTGATATCAATCAACAAATCAATAATCTATTATCCAGGTAATCAACATGCCATAATCATCAATTTAACAATAGTAAACACTTCATACAATACCGAGGGTTGGCGCCCTTAGGCTGCACCATCTGTTTATCTCACTGACTCTGGCACACTTAGGCTGAGCTCAGAGATTATATAGTTAACCTCAGCTACCAGGGGCCGAGCCGCGTCCTATGTGCAAATAACAATTTCAGCACTCTTAGGCCGTTTATTTCATGCTCACATGGCATAAAAAAATCATACAACATTGTATACAAGTATAGGGAACCCTTAGTTCCAACATAGCCACATAAACAGGTGCAGTTTTCTTACCTTTAATTCTAAGTGCTTAGTTACTACAAACAACTCGCAAGCATGATACTATTATGAACCCTAGCCTAAACCTAGTCACAAATCATAAATAGAAACCTCATTATAATTCGATTTCGTAAACCCACTTCGGGGCCAATCCCAAGCTCTCGGGGAGTCCAATTCCACCAAACAGGGTGGTGGAATCGACCCCCGAGCCCCTGGACAACAACTTAACAAAGTACCCAAAAATAAGGTTCTGGAGGCAGGGTAGCACTACAACGCTCCCAGAGGGGCGCTATAGTCGGAAACCTAAGCCCCCTAGAGACGCAGCCTAGCGTTATAGCTCTCCCAACCTAGCGCTATCACCAGACAGGCAAAATCATGGGTTTTTCTTGTAACGACCCAAATTCAGTGTTAAGGCTAAGGGCCTGGAGCAGTATGCCTGGAGGGCATGATGGGATTTATGTATGACTTTAATAAGTTTAATGCATGATTATGATTGATTGCACGTTGTATGACTATTTGATTAATTGAGATGCATGACTATGTGAATTAGTATGCATGTAGACCTGATTGTCTTATAATGAGCATGATTGTAATCTGGCCATGTTAGGGCATATCTGTGATAATTGTACTATGTGAATGGTGCCATGTGAGTGTGGTGTTATTATCAGGATGCACGCATCGAGACGGTCCTAGTGAGCCAATTAGTCTAAAAGTCACAACGGGATGTTGTACCCGGCTCGGGAGGAGCCTAGGGGTACTTTGGGAATTTTATGTTTAAGTTGAGGTTTAGCGGGTATTGGTTATTGGTGATTGAGTAACCTGGGTAACCGTTAGTTACTGCTGAGAGTAACAAGTTTAGGTGAAAGAAATGGTAGAATTGCAATATAGGAGAAATGACTAGTGTGCCCTTGAGGTTTAGTTAGCAAAGGGTTTTGATGGAGGGGTAAAATGGTCATTTGGCAAGGGGTTTAGACAAATTTGAGCTGTGTTATAGGGGTACACGGTTTGGGCTTGGCATATATGTTGGGTTTTGATAAAATTAGAAAAGAAGAAAAGAAAAGCTAGAAGAAGAAGAAGAAGAGGAGGAGGAGGAGCTGAAATTTGGAGACTTGGAGATGGATCTAGGAAGCAAAGAATGAATTCTCCACTTGAGGTAAGAAGTTTTATGCAAATTTAGGGCCTTGTTTCTGTTTTGATTTGAGAAATCTAAAGCTTGAGTTGAGTTTCTAGGTTTTGTATGAGTTGTTGAACTTAGGAATCTAAGGGGTGGATTTTGAGAGTGATTTTGTTCTTGAGCTGGGTTATGATGTTTGTGGGATGATTGAATGGTCTACTTGGGGTTTTGATATGGTTTTGGGGCTTAGGTTTGAGTTTGGGATGTTTTGGGATTGCTTTAGTTCGGGAAAACGCAAGAGAAAACCCAGAAAATCTGGGTTCGCGTATGAGCGCTGCGGCCCTGTTTTTGGGCGCCGTGGCGCGAGGTTGCATCAGGAGGAGGTCAGGCTGCTGGGCGGCACGGCCCTTGAGGGGAGTGCCGCGGCCCTAGGCCATTTTGGCAGGCAAAATTCTGGTTTTTAGGGCTTTTGCCCGGGGACTCGGGGGATGGTTCCGATACTTTGCTTTATGGATTTAGAGGTCCTGGGAGTGCGGGATTGGTCCCGGGAAGTGGTTTTGGGTTTGGTTAGTATTAAAAGTGTTTTGTGTGTGTTGTGACTAGGTTTTCGGAGAGGCTCGTTCTATGAGGATCGTGCTCGTGACCGTGGTGCATCGGAAAACTCGGGACACAGGTAAGAAAACCGTAACACCCGAGAATAGGGCATGGCCCCACTTTGTGATTGTAGGGCATGGCCCCAGATTGTATTATGTGCAAATGTTTAACCTTCAATGAATCATGATGTGTGTGAATGATTATTTGAATGTACTATATGTGTGATTATAATGAAATGAACGGCAAGGGCCGAGTGCGGCGTAGGCCGGGTACGGCCGTGGGGCCGAAAGTAACACACAGCACATGGGATGCTTATATTCAGGGTGGGACCCAAGGGATACATGAGTTATCCTCGCGGTGAGAACCGAAACCCCAGGCTTTGGTAAGGCCTCTGGGGCGGCATGGCCGTGCTTGTTTATTATGATGGTTTTCCTATTTATCAGTAAATTATGCCAGCTATATGAATTGCATATGTTATGTATTATTTGGGTTTTCTTACTGGGCTTCCGCTCACGGGTGCTCCGTGTGGCAGGTAGAAGCAAGGACTGAGTCAACCAACCATGAGTACGGAGAGCGTGAAGCGACGCGTACATGTTTGGCCTGCCCGACTGCTTTGGTTGGGGTTTATTCGAAAATGGCTGTAATAATCTATGATTTTATGATTTCTCAACTGTAACCTTATTTCAAGATGTAATTAGTTTTCAAACCTTATTTTGGGATCCCAAATGTTTAATAATAGAAGTTTTAATGAAACGACGCATTTTCAAAGATTACAGCCTTAACTTTTAATTAGTCACACTTTTGTTTCAAAACCTCGGTTAGCGAGTTCTTTGCACACTGTTTTGTCTTAAAAACTCACTTAGTAACGGCTCTAAGGAAGTAGGGCATTACAACTTGGTATCAGAGCAAGCCAAGGTTTATTGGTTCTGGAGATCGACCGAACATGTACGCTCGCTGTCAGTGACAAGCTCGACTCAAGGTTGGTTGGTATGAATAATTGACATGTCTGAATATATGTTTGAATGCCCTGTTTGCCTGCTTATTTATATGGAGCATGAGGAATGAAATGACATATGCATGAGATGCTGTTGGGCTGGGCCCTTGATTATTTCATGTTGAGATTGATGCATGCTGAATAACATTATTATGTATGTGGATGAATATTGGCATAATGGTTTACAAATTGAGCTATGTGGTCGATTGTTTAAGTTGAATCTGTATGTTATATCCGTTTATTTGCTTGTGTGAAGCATGTTGAGTGTGGATATACTTAGGGATGTTAAATCTGGTAGCTAAATATATGACATTGTGGATTTGACCTAGTATATGCTTGTGTGTGCATTATACCTGTGGATATTTGGACCCAGTGGTGGTTTGGTTCAGAGTAGGAACCACAGAGTTCAGGAGTTGGTCAGTTTTGACAGATGAACTCGAGTTGTTTGTTCCTAGAAGGGTTGGGGACCCGATATTGTGTTGAAAAGAGGGATTCTAGATATAAGTTGGAGTTGAGATCTCTAGTTATCCCTGAGAGCAGCAGCAAAGGGGTCACTAGTGTGTGAGTAAGCTGTGGAGTTTGTTAGTTGAGATGGGATAGAAGAACAGCAGATTCTCTGGGGAGATGGCTGATTTAGATGTTTTAACAGTATGGTTACCGATGATGGTTTACTGTGAGGTATGGACAGAAAGGGGTATTAAATGAAAGGCTTAAAGGGTGTTAACCTCGGGTTTTAAGGAGAGTTCGAGTTGACAAGGAATTTATCAATAGATGAGCAGAGTTAATTTCCACCCTGGTTAAGAGGATGAGAGATCCTGATTAGAGGGTTGTGTTAAATGTTGAGGCAGGGAGATGCCTGGAAAGGGTACTCGGGCTGAGGTACTGGCTTAATGGGTTGGGAAGAACCTAGATGATGAATTGTTAGAGGTTATAAAGACGTAATTTGAACTGTGGAGACTGGTGGACTTATAAGTTTGGTTTGGACTGATAGAGTAACAACAGCGTAGAACAATGGGTTTGGTGAATTGGATAATTCATTTTGGGAATTTATACTGACGGATGTATCCGGAAATGGTGGCGACCCATTTAAGGATGGAACTCGGGGATAGTCCAGGACATTTGGGCCGCTCTGATGTAAGGACTTATCGCCTGCATGTGGATGGCAGAGAGGGCCATATTGTTCGAGGAACTGATGGTTGATGTATAAGGCATGAGTGCTAGAGTCGCAAGGGCAGTGCTTCCTTTGACGGAGTTAGTAAAGAGAGAATTGTGATAGTCAAGTTGATAGAACCCCGGATAGTTCTGTGGCTTCTGGTTTTGCCAGAAAGGGGAAAAGGTCTGGCCGATAAGATGGTACTTGTGTTGATAGAACGCAGCGAGGTCGGATTCTCAATTTTGAGGTAGAAGGACCCCAGACAGTGCTTGGGCACCTGATTTGAGATTGGAAAGAAGCCTGATGGAAGAGGTAGTTATCAAGTTGGTGACAGGAACTAGGGAGGTTATTGTGTATGCATAAGGGGAAGGATGCCACCTGGGAGGAGGTCAGGTGGGGGTGTGACTTCTGCGTAGAATGACTTGAGATGTTAGGATGGATTTCCCATGGTGAGGGAAACAGAGAACTGGAATGCGTCGATACATTACAAGTTCGAGGCTGAGTCCTCAAGGATGAGTATTTAACTGGAGAGCTTATGCTCTGGGCATGTAACGAACTGGAAGGGCTCGGTGTTGAGAATGTTCCGAGAGGGAGATGGACATAGAGAGGTTGCCTCAAAGGTGTTATTCGGGAGGCTGAGGACAGTAATGCTTACTGAGAAGGAGTTAGAAACTCTGGTAGATGGATTGTTGAGGATATCATCTGGAGTATGAAAGTGAGACTGAGTGGAGACAGAGCTGAGCAGTGGGAAGATTATGTGGGTATAAAAGGAAGACTCAGGAGTATTTCAAGGTTAGACTACAGATAGGATTGGTATAACGAATGTTGTAAAAGGTGGTTTTGGCTGACAGAAAGTCTGTTGAAGCAATCGAAGGAATTTGACCCTGGAGTAGCCAGAGTGTTATACTGCAGGGATTGTTAGCATCGTGGAGTTTGACCAAAAAGTACAATGTTGGATACAAGAAAGGACGATGTCTCCAAGAGTTGATCTATGACCTGGTGATTACCAGTTGGAAACCAAGGATAGAGACATTTCGTGGATTGTCTAGTTTGCACCGAGTAGGGTGTGAGGAGTTGGTAACAAAGATTCTGGAATGGTTCAAGCTGCAGCAGCATAGGTAAGTTCTTTAGGCAGAGGATGCAGGAACGGCATGGACAAGTCCCCTTCAAGCTCACGAGCAGTACATGTGGATTACTCCCAGACGGAAATGGTGAGCAACTGATTATTATGCTGAAGACGTTAGTACCCAGAAGGCAGAATCTCAGGTAAGGTTCTACAGAGTGTTAGTTGGGTGTCGTCAGGAGTTCTCAGATAAGAGCTACAAGAACTAAGGACAGGTAAGAGAAGAATTTATCCGAAGCCGCAAAGAAGCTAATGAAGAGCGTCTGAAGAACAGAAAGCATAACAAGACTGGTAAGCGCGTCATCTATTGCATAAGCACCTCCGGAGACAACTACATCAGAGGTGAGGAGAACAGTAAAACTTGAGGTTAGACGGACTGAGTGGCGTCAAATCAGAAAGAAATTCAGAAGACAAGGTAAGAATTTATTGGTATCTGGCGATGCTGGAATGTGTGTGTTATGGTTAAGTAAAGAGTGATTACATAAAGGACCTGATCTATGGTAGGGTTATGGAAATGGAGGTATGTACCACGATTTGGACACGCCCAGGAATAAATTGACGCGAGGGTGGATTGAACCTTGCGGGAGACGACTGAATGGATCATGGTTGATACACTTAGAACGTTAAGTCGACTGTCATGCATGGCATAAGGTACTTGGGTGTTGGGTATTAATAAGAAAGATAACGTTGAGACACAGATGTGGTGAAAAGTAACAGACGGATGATCAGTGTTTGAAATCCTCGATTGAGCAAGGGGAGATATAATTGGAGGCGGAACTCCTAACTAAGAGGCGTGTGTCAGTCAAGGAATAACGCTATAGGCTGTAATGGAGTGGACAAGGCAACGACTGAGATCGGCATGATGTTAGTAGGCAATGATTAGCTGGTGAGTGTCACTGAGCTATAGAATCCGAAGTGACAGCTTTGGTTGAAACAGGAAAGAACCCTGTTAGGGTGGTACAAGTTGGGATACCAGGGATGGATGAAGGATCCAATTAGATTTGGTTTTGAACGAGAATTCTGAATGGATATCATTCCACCTCCTTCGGTACGTCGTACCAGGAGGGTCGAGCGGGTGACAGAATCTAGTGTTTTCCTTTAGACCCTGAGGGGTTAGGTGATGTGGTGGTGCATCGTGGGGATAGACCACAGTGGACCTTAAGTGAGACGTATGGACATGAAAAGTTTTAACTCGGTTGTTTGAGTTAATGTTGTTGGGGCAAGTGAACTGGTTTCGGGATAGAACGTCGATGACATTGAATTGAGACTCTATAATATTTTAAATTATTGGAATGGATTTAGAGAACGAAAAGAACAGAGTGGGAACCTGGAACTATCAGTTGATTGCAAGTGGGGTGGCAGTCTGAAAGTTTATCGGATATCTTAAAGAATTGAGCGCTGAGTAGGCGAATACTTGAGGTATTAAGGGAAGTGTAATCCCTAGTAAGTTAGTCGTGGTGGCAGTTGCTGGCGTCTTGTTAAAGTAACACGACATAGGACATGGTAAGAGACAAAGGGTAGTGAATACTATGATTTGGCATCGGTTCAGGAGAAAGCCAAAGAGGTCGTTGAAACTTCTTAAGGCAGGAGTGTCTGCCTATCTGAAAGAATAAAGAGCTGGTAAATTGCTACGTTATGAGGAAATAAAGTTCCGGAAGGAAAGAGTTGTGTCTCTGCGTTATAACAGACAAGGATCTGTGAGGCGTTCAGAGAAAGAAGGGAGAGTTCTGACTCTTGATTCAACGCAAAATTCTGAGGTTGTAATAAGGGTTAGGCCAGCAGGGCCTACAAGCTGATCCCACCGAGTAGAGGTGACGACTATTGAGTATCTCTGGAATCAGGAATAAGACAATGAATTGGTCATTGTAATCTAGGCAGACCCTGAGGTTTCAGCAGGGTTGCAGTGTAAACAAGAAGCTATCGAGAGCATGGTTATTAGACAAGGTCTTGAGGAGCAAGAGCATCGCCTTGGTTAAAGTATTGTGGAGGAATAGCAAGGTTGAAGAGGCGACATGGGAACTGGAATCAGATTTGCGGGAGCGGTATCCCGAGTTGTTCAGGTAAATTTCGAGGACGAAATTCTCATGAGGAGGGGATAGTTGTAACGACGCAAATTCAGTGTTAAGGCTAAGGGCCTGGAGCAGTATGCCTGGAGGGCATGATGGGATTTATGTATGACTTTAATAAGTTTAATGCATGATTATGATTGATTGCACGTTGTATGACTATTTGATTAATTGAGATGCATGACTATGTGAATTAGTATGCATGTAGACCTGATTGTCTTATAATGAGCATGATTGTAATCTGGCCATGTTAGGGCATATCTGTGATAATTGTACTATGTGAATGGTGCCATGTGAGTGTGGTGTTATTATCAGGATGCACGCATCGAGACGGTCCTAGTGAGCCAATTAGTCTAAAAGTCACAACGGGATGTTGTACCCGGCTCGGGAGGAGCCTAGGGGTACTTTGGGAATTTTATGTTTAAGTTGAGGTTTAGCGGGTATTGGTTATTGGTGATTGAGTAACCTGGGTAACCATTAGTTACTGCTGAGAGTAACAAGTTTAGGTGAAAGAAATGGTAGAATTGCAATATAGGAGAAATGACTAGTGTGCCCTTGAGGTTTAGTTAGCAAAGGGTTTTGATGGAGGGGTAAAATGGTCATTTGGCAAGGGGTTTAGACAAATTTGAGCTGTGTTATAGGGGTACACGGTTTGGGCTTGGCATATATGTTGGGTTTTGATAAAATTAGAAAAGAAGAAAAGAAAAGCTAGAAGAAGAAGAAGAAGAAGAAGAAGAGGAGGAGGAGGAGCTGAAATTTGGAGACTTGGAGATGGATCTAGGAAGCAAAGAATGAATTCTCCACTTGAGGTAAGAAGTTTTATGCACATTTAGGGCCTTGTTTCTGTTTTGATTTGAGAAATCTAAAGCTTGAGTTGAGTTTCTAGGTTTTGTATGAGTTGTTGAACTTAGGAATCTAAGGGGTGGATTTTGAGAGTGATTGTGTTCTTGAGCTGGGTTATGATGTTTGTGGGATGATTGAATGGTCTACTTGGGGTTTTGATATGGTTTTGGGGCTTAGGTTTGAGTTTGGGATGTTTTGGGATTGTTTTAGTTCGGGAAAACGCAAGAGAAAACCCAGAAAATCTGGGTTCGCGTATGAGCGCCGCGGCCCTGTTCTTGGGCGCCGCGGCGCGAGGTTGCATCAGGAGGAGGTCAGGCTGCTGGGCGCCGCGGCCCTTGAGGGGAGTGCCGCGGCCCTAGGCCATTTTGGCAGGCAAAATTCTAGTTTTTAGGGCTTTTGCCCGGGGACTCGGGGGATGGTTCTGATACTTTGCTTTATGGATTTAGAGGTCCCGGGAGTGCGGGATTGGTCCCGGGAAGTGGTTTTGGGTTTGGTTAGTATTAAAAGTGTTTTGTGTGTGTTGTGACTAGGTTTTCGGAGAGGCTCGTGCTATGAGGACCGTGCTCGTGACCGTGGTGCATCGGAAAGCTCGGGACACAGGTAAGAAAACCGTAACACCCGAGAATAGGGCATGGCCCCACTGTGTGATTGCAGGGCATGGCCCCAGATTGTATTATGTGCAAATGTTTAACCTTAAATGAATCATGATGTGTGTGAATGATTATTTGAATGTACTATATGTGTGATTATAATGAAATGAACGGCAAGGGCCGAGTGCGGCGTAGGCCGGGTACGGCCGTGGGGCCGAAAGTAACACACAGCACATGGGATGCTTATATTCAGGGTGGGACCCAAGGGATACATGAGTTATCCTCGCGGTGAGAACCGAAACCCCAGGCTTTGGTAAGGCCTCTGGGGCGGCATGGCCATGCTTGTTTATTATGATGGTTTTCCTATTTATCAGTAAATTATGCCAGCTATATGAATTGCATATGTTATGTATTATTTGGGTTTTCTTGCTGGGCTTCGGCTCACGGGTGCTCCGTGTGGCAGGTAGAAGCAAGGACTGAGTCAACCAACCATGAGTACGGAGAGCGTGAAGCGACGCGTACATGTTTGGCCTGCCCGACTGCTTTGGTTGGGGGTTTATTCGAAAATGGCTGTAATAATCTATGATTTTATGATTTCTCAACTGTAACCTTATTTCAAGATGTAATTAGTTTTCAAACCTTATTTTGGGATCCCAAATGTTTAATAATAGAAGTTTTAATGAAACGACGCATTTTCAAAGATTACAGCCTTAACTTTTAATTAGTCACACTTTTGTTTCAAAACCTCAGTTAGCGAGTTCTTTGCACACTGTTTTGTCTTAAAAACTCACTTAGTAACGACTCTAAGGAAGTAGGGCGTTACATTTCTCATCGAACTTTCCCAAGCCAAAGCTCCAAAAATTCACTCCAATCATCAACCGAACTCAAAATTGAACCCATAACTCACTATAGCACACCCAAAACACCCAAATAACACCAAAACTTGCCTAGCAACTCGTGAAACACAGAAACCAAACTTGAGCTCTGAAGCTCAAGAACACTATCTAAAACCAGAAATCCCAGACAGATAAGGCCATAAATTGCTACCTCAGATGGATGAATCCGACCATAGGTTGCCCTCAATGCCCTTCCAAGCTTTAATACCTCCAATTACCAAGCTTATGTCCTTAAACTTCCATCCAAAATCGAAACTCAGAAATCACCATCAACTAAACTCTGCAAACTCAAAACCTTAAACCTTACCTGAACTTGGGAGCTAAATTCCAACTGAACTCTTTCAATTACTCCAAGGATCAAAGCCCCAAAGACTAGCCTAGACTCCTCTTGAATTATCAGCTTCAAAATGTACAGAGGGTGAGAGAGGGAACTATCGTGAGAGGGATAGATTGAAAGTGAGCTGAGACCTTTTTCTTTCTTTCCTTCCTTAGATCATTCAGAATACTTTTCCTTTGTTCTAACAAAAAGGCTGAGTTTGTCCTTAGTCTTAGGAAATGACCATTTTTCCCTCCCAAAATAAAACTAACCTTTAACTTAATGTAGGGGTATATTAGTCATTTGTTCCCAATCCCCACTAATTCCTCAAGTGTTCCTAATATTTACCACTTAAATCCCATCTTCCAATTAATCACCAATTATCTACCCAATGTCTAATAATCTCCAATATATTTCCTAAATTCCCAAAATACCCCTAGGCTCCCCGAGCCGGGTATAAATTCCCGCGATGACTATTTCACCAAATCGCCCACTAGGATCGTCTCGAGCCATATGCTGCAAATATATCCACATAATAATGTGGTCTCAACAATTTACCACAAATAATCACATTTGTGCCCTCAACAGGCCAAACTTACAAATATGCCCTAATAAGCTAAAGAGGGGCCACATGCATATTAATACTCGTAAACATGCATTTAACATATCCATATAATCATATAATCATGCATATCATATAACCATGCATTTAATCATTTAAATCACACATAAACCAACTATGCCCTCTTGGCACGCTAATCAAGGCCATTAAGCCTTATTAGTAATTTTGGGTCGTTACAGATGTTCTGCTTCTTTCCTAAGTATTCTGATGAGATGAAGTCCAACCATGTTTGTCCTTAGCCTCAAAATGACCAAAACTCCCCTTAGGTCAACTCTAGCCCATTAATACCACCAAGGGTAAATCCGTCGTTTGCCACATTCCCACTAATTCCTCGAGTATTCCTATAAATTCCCAAATAATCCTGACATACCCAAATAACCGCTAAATAGCTACCTGTTACCTGATAAATCCTGAACACACGCTAAGTTCCCAAAATACCCTTATGCTCACCCTGAGTCGGGTATTTGACCCCGTTGTGACGATTCCGCTAATCTACTCCCTAGGACCGCCTATGTAACGTCCCAAATTTTCTATTAAGGCTGAGCGCCTTGATTAGTGTGCCAGGAGGGCACAAGTGGATTTATATATGTGTAATTAATATAATAAATGTGTTACTATGTGGAATACATGATTTATACGATAATATGGATATAAATGCATGTTTATGTGTATTAAATATGCATGTGTCCCATTCTTGTTAATAAGGGCATATTTATAATTTTGACCCATTCAAGGTATAAATGTGATTATATGTTTAAATGATTGGGACCACATTATTATGTGGATATAGTTGCAGTATTCGGCTTGAGGCGATCCTAGTGAGCGGATTAGCAGAATAGTCACAACGGGGTCTAATCCCTGCTTGGGGTGAGCTTAGGGGTATTTCGAGGTCTTAGTGCGTATTTGGGAATTATTGGTTAACAGACAATTATTTGGTTATTACCTTGAATGGTAGGGTTAATTGGAAACCTATAGGACCACTTGAGGATTAGCCAGAAATGCAGTAAAATGACGGGTTTGCCCTTAAGGGCAATAAGAGGCTAAGGATAAGTTAGAGGGTATTTTGGTCTTATTGTGAGGGATAAGCTTAGGGAAACCAGAGGAATCCACGAAAAAACATCAAACTCTCTCTCTCTCTCTCTCTCTCTCTCAATAGTAGGTTTTCTTGCTCTCCCTTGGTGTGCATAGAATCTAGTGGAACTCTTGGATAATTGGTGCTGAAGTTGAGGATTTGAAGCTTGGGGAGTAAGGAATCAAGCTAGGGTCATTTCAGGATCAATTCAGAGTCAAAATCATCATTAAAGTAAGGTATAAGTCTAGATTTTGTGAATAAATTATGCTGTTTTGATAGGTTTTGAGGTGGGTTTGGTTTTAGCTTGAATTGTAGAATTGGATAGGATTCTTGGCCAGATGGGGTGAGTGGGAGTTCTGAAAACAATTCTGGGATTAGGGGTTGAATTGGGTGTGAATTAATGGATTAGGTTGAGGAAAATGTAGTCAAAATATGCAGGATTTTCTAGGTTTTGGGCTCGAGTCGCAGCCCTATTCTTCAGGCACCACGACCCATGTGTGTGAAGAGATTGGGAGCCTCTGAATTTTGCCTAGGCGCCGCAGTGCAGGTTGAGGCGCACCGCAGCCCGTGTCCCCCAGAAGAGAGACTCGGGTCACTCTGACTTGTACCGTGCCATGACCCTAGGACAATTAAGGGTTTTAAGCTCAAGAACTCAAACCTAAAGGCTCAGGAAGGATTCTACTACCCGATTTAGTAAAATTCGAGTCTCGGGGGTTAGAATTACACCTTGAAACTTTTGAACAGTATATGTGATTTATGATTACCATTATTGCTTGTGGCTAGGTTATACCACTAGGGCTTAGGGATAGGAATCGTGCTCGGGACTGCCATACGCTAGCTGCTCGGGACTCGAGGCAAGTAAACTACAACCGGATTGTGGATGAGGCTTAGACCCCTATTAACGAACATATTATGATTGTGAATATATAGGTATCTAAGAATATATGGATAGGCATGCTTGTATATGCTGCCTTCGACTACTTGTTGTGCAATGCGTCAGGCCTGAACATGATACAATAAACAGAAGTGTCGTTTTCACTTAACTAATTGAATTGATTGATGTGATTGGTTTATGTGTTTGTTGAGCTGGATAGTATTGTTAAGCTTATTGCTTACATCTTGCTGTTGATTGAGCTTATTGGTCTTAGTTTTACTGTGCATATATTGTTTCTTATTTGTGCTTGTTGAATTAAGTTTTCTTGCTGAGTCTTGGCTCACTGGTGCTATGTGGTGCAAATAAGGGAAAGGGAAAGTTGGACCAACCATGAGTTGGAGAACTTCAGGGACAGGGAGTACATATCCAGCCTACTCGACTGCCACGGCTGGGGTAGTCTGGGAGGAACTAGGGTTAAGCCCTGTTTTGCCGCTTAGGACGACTAATTTGTATTCCATTTGTCTTTTATCAATCTGTAACCAATTTTTTCTATTTAATGTAAAAACTTAAAATCTTTTATGAAAAATAAACACATTGTTGACCAAACTTTTTAATACCTAACCTTGATTTAGTCTTTAAGTACACATTTAAGTCCAAATGACTCATTTAGCGAGTTAAGCACCATTTTAAACACACAGTGTAACGGTCTTGGATAACAAGGGCTTTACAGCCTTGGACTACACATCTCAAATATATCCCCATAACACTGGGGTCTCACTCATAACACATACATAATTACATTTATTCCCTCAACTAGCAAAAATTGCAAACATTCCCCAATTTACAGAAATTGGCCCACATGCATATTTAAAAAAAAATAAACATGCATATCTAGTCATATTACCTCACAAATCATTTATACCGCATAATCACACATAAATCAAAATAATTCCATAGCTAAGCCTGATTATGCCCTCCTGGCAAAGTAACGAAGGCACTCATCCTTAATAGAAAATTTGGGACATTACAACTATCCCCTCCTTACCGAAATTTCATCCTCGAAATTTATTCAACGTCTCGGGATACTAGTCCCGCAACTCTAACTATAGTTGCAGAGTCTGGTCCTTTCCCTTGCTATCTCTTTGTAACACCCTCGCTAGACTGACAACCTTATTCCGTAAGACTTTATCTCATTTATCGAGTATTCCACTAGCTTTTCCTTGCACAATAACCTCCACTGAAATTATAGGGTCTCTTTGCCCAATCAGGGGCAGTACTCAACACCCTTCCATTAACATTGGCACCAGTAACACCTTATGAGCCTTTACCCATGTTGGGCTAAGGCTAATATGTAGGCCCCTGGCATAATCCTTATTAAGATCTCACAAGTCCATAAAATCTAGAGTTAAAACTCCCTTTCCTTTCCCAAACTATCTTACCCTTTTTAGTCCACAATACTTGGAGAAATGCAAAGTGTCCAAACCAAGAAGTTCACGTTCCCATGTTTGAATTTGCAAACTCCTATGTCCTTTCAATATAGCAGATGCTCCTGCCCTAACTATCCTTAATAACTTCATTGACCTTCCGAACCGACTCTGAACTTGAAAACTTTTTGTCCCTCGTTTCAGTTCCCAGAATGAGTACTCCTCGTCCCCTATATCACAATATCTTATTCAGAGCCACCCTAGCCGGCAACTGACATTTATCATCTTGACAATCCACTCCAGCGGTCGTATTTGCCTCAATGTCCTTAAAACTTATATATTCGAAGTAGAAGAAAAATGCCTAAAGTCTGGATCGTTCCTTAAGGTTATCGGTCTTTCCAAAGATAACCAATAATTCCAAATTCCAATCTAATACTCATCACCCTTTGTGACACTATTGACTTTAGTGTCCTGAAGGGACGTACGGTCTCCTTTCGTACACACTTTCTCTTTTGATATCTCACTCACACAAACCATAATGTGTTGACCCAATATGTCAAGTCACAAGTTTTCGCATCCACTCATCTCATCTACAATCTGAGATGATCCACCCTCACGGTCCATAATTATATCCCTCCATACTATAACTTCAGGATACCCTAGAGTCATAATAGCCCTTCTGGGTTTTGTATATCGTTCCTCACAAATTTTAGGCCTTAACACCCATTGAATCTTCCTGGATACAACAATTATAAGTGGTAACCTAAGACTTGTTCTGAATCTCCCCCTTTGACGCTAGCATCCATTGGATCAATCATCTAATTCGCATTGCAGTCATTGGTGGTATTTTAACAATTTCCATCAAGTTTTTTCTTAGCAATAATATATCAATATCATGTCTCCATAATACTATATTTTCATCAATAAGTTCAATCACTACATTGCAGCCATTTTTAGACATTTTAACTGAACGAAACAAAATAAAACAATATTACTTTTTGAAAAATATCTATAATTTGGAAAGTAAATATGATGCATGATAGAAACAATTAAAACATATAAATAAACATTTACTATTCCATGATAAATCTACCCAACAAATAAATTGCCGCCTTAGGGTCGGTCAAGTTATTTTCACTTTTAAAAATAAAGTACCGCTTGTTTGGTCAAGATGCAATTATCCACTGCAAATGCTTAATTGCATCTTTGTAAGTGTAACCCATTATTACAGAATTCATGACTTAACTTAGAGAATACCGCCTTAGGGTCGGTCAAACATAAAATACATCACTCATTCCTAAATTCGTAAGAAGCCAACCTTGGTATTAATATGTCAAGAAACCTTCTTTAGGGAGGCAGAAACTAAGCCACCTCGAGGCCCTATTCATATCTCACAGTGTTGTACTAATAATGGAGACCATAGGTCAAATTGAGATGTTCAGCTTCTCTCAATTACTATTTATAATAAAAATGTGTTTTGTTAAACTAATCAATTAATTCAAAATTAATTACTAGTTTATTAATAATCCTATGAATGTAATTAATTAAAAAATACATTATAATTATAAATGAGCCTATTTCTATAATTATTGTGATGTAAATAATTAACCATTACATTCATCTAACTTTAATTAAATACCTTTTAAAAAAAGTTGGTTATCTTAAAGGCCTATAAAAACTATTGCCTTTATCATGGTGTGAGTTGCCTAGATTTAACTAATTTAATATTTAGTAGTTTACATGTAATTGATTTCTCCAGAATAACTCATATAAACAATTAGGACAATCCTAAATATTCATGTTTCTAAAAGTTGCACAATTAATGAATATTGTGTGGGGCTTCATGAATGGCATGTAATCAACTAATGCATTATCATGTTATCAATCAAACATTAATTAACATTTATTTAAATTAATAAATAAACAATAAATGATGAACCTATGTACCATTGGGTATTTCTTTACAACCCTTGAAAAATAGAAATAAAATTACAAAATAACATTTGATATAGTTTGCAAGGCTTCAAGAATGCATCTCGTCTCTTTTAGGATTTCTGGCTAATCTTTAGAACTTTAGTTATGCCCAACCAATTAATTAGAATCTAACGTTCTATATAATTTATTCATCAAGTACAATTTTTGTCACCTTTTTAATTTAGTTGAATTTAAATATTAAAAGAAAAAAATCAAATCATTATTTAAACTTAAGATAAAATCTTAACCAACTAAAAGATATTTTATTTTCTAATAAAATAAAATAAGATAATTAAACTTTTTAAATTAAAACAATTTAAAAATTAATTAAATAAAAGATAATAATGCACAAAAATAGGATCTAGTGTTTGTGCACCAAGAATGGTGCTCGGTGGCTGGGTTAGCCATAGGCTTGAGTTGGGTGGCTGTCAAAGAAAGCCATTGGATATGGCGCCTAGGTGCGCGCAAGGGACTCAGCTAAGCACATGGGTGTGCACAAGAGGCTTGGCTAGGCACACGGCTACACACAGGCAGGGGCCAGGCACACATGGCTTAGGAGCAGCGAGCGCTGGGTGTGGCGTGCTGCCCCTTTGGCACACCCACATGGGGCCATTTTGTAATGAGCATGCCTTGGTGCTTGATCATTAGTCAAGTCTTGCACCAAGCAACCTCATGGGATAGGGTAGTGGCAGTTTTGTAATATTGCATATGTCTCCCAAACAAAAATCATATATGTTCCTGGGAAGACTTTATTTCCCTAGAAGGCTCCTTAGGGGGAGGTGACCTGGTGACTTAGGGAAGCACCATGGCCATCAGCAGATAGGGGCCAAAGCTGTGTACTCCCTTGCCCTATCAAGGCTATATATTAATGAAATAACATTTATCCATACTTGCCCCTGTGTACTTCCTTGTTTCTTATGTGTTGCTTGTTTGTTACCTTCGTTGGGCCTTTGTGTGCCACTTGCCTTGTTGTGTGCTTTGTGTTGTGTGGACGTTCCTAGGAATGACTTGCTTTGTGCTTGCTCATACTTCGATATTGCCCGTTGCATGTCCGAGATGTGTATGTGGCTAACCGCTGAGTTTGTTTGCCTGTAGGTGTGTGTTGTAGGCTGACTTGCTAGCTTGAAGAGTCTGCAAGTGCCGCACGTTCCGTCTAGTTGGAATCCCCAAATAGCCGGCCCGTGACAGTTGGTATCAGAGCCAAGTTAGAAAGCGCTTGGCAAAAACACACTATGGTGAGCAACACTCAGAGGATCGATGCTCTTGAGAAGCGAGTAGGGGAACTAGATGGCCTGGACGAGAGGGTCAGGGATCTATCCTCTGCAAGTCAGGACTCGGGTTCGTCTGATGCATACAATCGCATAGCTGCGTTGGAGAAGGAGAATGATGTTCTTCTATCCAGAATTATCGCGTTGGAGAGAAGAAACACTCCAACAAGTACTTCTGTTTCCCCTCGGTGGGAAGAGCGCATCGCGGCAGTGGAGCGCATGCTAAAGGAACAAGAAGTTTCAATAAATGACATGACGGAAGATTGCAGGGAGGCAGTCGGTGTGCTCAGAGAAGAAATGGCTGAGCTATCTGCCAAGGTAAACCTGACCATGCGAGCGGTTGGGAATGCCCCTGCAACAGGGCTGATAGGTATGGAATATGGCCGAGCCAAAGTACCCGAGCCGAGGCCCTATAATGGTGCCAGAGACGCAAAGGATTTGGAGAATTTCCTCTTTGACATGGAACATTACTTTAGAGTCGTGCGGGCCGATTCGGAAGATGGAAAGGTCGCCATGGCTACCATGTATTTGTCGGGGGATGCCAAAGTGTGGTGGAGGACCAAATATGATGATATAGAGAATGGAAGGTGTACCATCACATCTTGGGCGGACCTGAAGAGGGAATTAAAGACGCAGTTTCTGCCAGAAAATGTAGCTTACATAGCTCGTCGCCAGTTACGAGAGCTTAAACAAGTCGGGACAGTCCGACAGTATGTAAAGAGATTTTCGGGACTGATGCTCGATATTAAAGACATGTCCAAAGTGGACAGGCTCTTCTGCTTCCTCGAGGGATTGAAACCATGGGCCAAGCAAGAACTTCAAAGACAGCGTGTGACTGATCTAGCCACCACTCAAGCTGTTGCCGAACTCTTAACAGACTACACTCCGGAGAGTAGCCTGCCGAAAAGGGCTACCCCTCCAGCCAGCTCAAGTAGCGCCGGGAGTAAGAAGTCTGGGAAGTCCTGGCAGGGTAAGAGTGGGGGAGAGAAGAGGACAGCTGAGTCCAATTCTTCCAGTGGGACAGATGCTGCTGTAGGGAAGAAGCCGCTAGCTTTGTTGGATTTGCAAAGGCCCACACAAGTCGGCAGTTTGCCAATTCCGGGGCAAGATAAATGCCCTCATTGGCCAAGAACAACAGGGTGAAGGAGAAGAGGAAGAAGAAGAGTACGCGCACATGGGCGCTGTCCGCCTGTTGAACGCTCTTAAGAAGCATGGCGAGAAAGGGAAGAAGACCCTGGGGAAAGGGCTAATGTTCGTGGATGCCGCTATCAATGGCAAGCCTGCCAAAAGCGTGATGATTGATACTGGCACCACCCACAACTTCATCTCTGAACTCGAAGCAAAGCGACTGGGACTAAAGCTGGAGAAAGATGCAGGCCGCATGAAGGCGGTCAACTCCAAAGCCTTGGCCACATCTGGCGTGGGTAGAGGGGTAAAAGTGAAGATCGACACGTGGGAAGGGCAGACTGATTTGGTGGTCGTCCATATGGACGACTTCGATGTAGTTTTGGGAATGGACTTTCTAACCGAGAAAGGTGCCATTCCAATTCCTGCCACTGGAAGCTTACTCATAATGGGAGAGACTCCTTCAATGGTACCTGCAAAGGTGAAGCCACCCCCTGCTGTGAAGCTTCTATCAGCTTTACAGTTCAAGAAGGGTGTGAGGAAGCAGGAGCCGACTTATGTAGCTGTACCCACCGTGTTCGAAGAAGTAGTGGAAGAAATTGTTCCGCTAGAAATTACGAGGGTCTTGAAGGTGTATGGGGATGTGATGCCAGATAAAATCCCCAAAGCCTTGCCACCAAAGAGGGGGATTGATCACCAGATAGAGCTGGTGCCTGAAGCGAAACCTCCAACAAAAGCGCCATACAGAATGGCACCCCCTGAGCTAGAAGAATTGAGGAAGCAATTAAAAGAGCTATTGGAGGCAGGCTTCATCAGACTGTCGAAGGCGCCATATGGCGCACCGGTGCTATTCCAGAAGAAGCACGATGGGAGCTTGAGACTGTGCATCGACTATAGGGCTCTCAATAAGGTGACAGTTCGCAACACATACCCGATTCCTCTAATCGCTGATTTGTTCGACCAGCTAAGTGGAGCCAAATACTTCACAAAGTTGGACTTGAGATCGGGCTATTATCAGGTGCGGATTGCAGATGGGGATGAACCAAAGACGACGTGTGTTACTCGATACGGAGCATTTGAGTTTCGAGTAATGCCGTTTGGGTTGACAAATGCACCTGCTACCTTCTGTACACTAATGAACCAAGTATTCCACGAGTATCTAGATAAGTTCGTGGTGGTGTACTTGGATGACATCGTGGTTTATAGCGCCTCGATTGAAGAGCATCAAGAACACTTGGCTCAAGTGTTTCAGAAGTTGAGAGAGAACCAGCTATATGTGAAGCGAGAGAAGTGCTCGTTCGCACAGGAGAGCATCAAGTTCTTAGGCCACGTGGTGGAACGTGGCCGTATTCGTATGGATCTGGAGAAGGTGAGGGCAATCCAGGAATGGAAAGCCCCCACAAACGTGAAAGAACTCCGCTCCTTCTTGGGTCTAGCCAACTACTATAGACGATTTGTGGACGGCTACTCAAGAAGGGCGACACCCTTGACCGAGCTTCTGAAAAAGGGTGTGATTTGGGCGTGGACTGACAAGTGTGCTGAAGCGTTCAGGAGTTTGAAAGAAGCCATGATGAAGGATCTTGTTCTTGCCTTGCCAACTATTAGCAAGCCCTTCGAAGTACAGACGGATGCATCAGATTATGCTCTGGGAGGGGTACTAGTACAAGAGGACCACCCGGTCGCATACGAAAGTCGCAAGCTGTCTGAAGCTGAGAGGAGGTATACTGCCCAGGAGAAGGAGCTCCACGCAGTTATACATTGCTTGCGAGTGTGGAGGCATTACTTGCTAGGGTCAAAGTTCGTGGTGAAGACGGATAATGCAGCTGTGAGTCATTTCCTTACTCAGCCGAAGCTGACCCCTAAGCAGGCTCGATGGTAGGAGTTTGTGGCGGAATTCGACTTCCGTTTTGAGCACAGGGCAGGACGCTTGAACCAGGCAGCTGACGCCTTGAGTCGTAAAGCGGAGTTGGCGACTCTAAAGATCATGGCTAGTTTATCGGCTAGCGTGGTGAACACTCCACTCAAGGAACGCATTAAAGAAAACCTGGAGAAAGACCCAGTTGTCAGGACCATCCTGAAGCTCGTAAAAGAAGGCAAGACTCGCCAGTTCTGGGTGGAGGATAATCTTCTGTGGGCTAAAGGGGGGCGCTTGTATGTTCCGAAAGCTGGAGATTTGCGAAGGACATTACTAAGCAAGTGTCATGACACTCTGTGGGCAGGTCATCCAGGGTGGCAGAGAACCCATGCCCTCTTGAAGCAGGGATACTACTGGCCACAAATGCGAGACGATGTAGTGGAGTACACCAAGACCTGTCTGGTCTGCCAGCAAGACAAGGTCGATAGGAACAAGACACCTGGGTTGTTGGAGCCCTTGCGAGTCCCAAGCCGACCATGGGAGAGTGTGTCGCTTGAATTTATCACCAGTCTTCCGAAGACAGGAGATTTAAGTGCGATCTTGGTGGTCGTGGATAGATTCTCGAAGTATGCAACTTTCATCCCAGTGTCGAAGTACTGTTCGGCAGAAGAGACAGCCAGACAATTTTTCAAACACATTGTCAAATATTGGGGAGTGCCCCAGAATATTGTTAGTGACCGAGATGGAAGATTCACTGGGACCTTTTGGTCCGAACTGTTCAATCTCTTGGGGTCACAACTGAACATTTCCTCGAGCTACCATCCGCAGACAGATGGGCAGACAGATGGGCAGACAGAAAGATTCAACGGGATGTTGGAGGAGTACTTGCACCACTTTGTCAATGCCAATCAGAAGAATTGGCCGCAACTACTCGATGTAGCTCAATTTTGTTTCAACTCTCAAAAGAGTTCTTCGTCGAATAAGAGCCCTTTTGAAGTTGTTAATGGACAGCAGCCACTGTTACCCCACACAGTGGATGAATATCGCAGTCGAAATCCGCGAGCCTTTCACTTCACAAAAGACTGGAAGAAAACGACAGAGATTGCCCGAGCTTATTTAGAAAAGCATCGAAAAGAATGAAGAAGTGGGCTGATCAGAAGCGCAGACCACTGGAGTTCAAAGCAGGTGACTTAGTGTTAATCAAGCTGAGGCCCGAACAGTTGAGATTCTGAGGGGACAAAGACATCAGACTCGTCCGCAAGTACGAGGGTCCGGTCTCAATCATCTCAAAAGTTGGCCTAACATCATACAAAGTCGAACTACCAGCCTGGATGAAGATACACCCGGTCCTTCATGTCAGCAACTTGAAGCCGTATCACGAAGATCCAGCAAATCCAGCGCGCAACCAGTCAACCAGAGGAGGAGTCATCGTTCAGCCAAGGAGCAAGCGTCAACCTGAAGAAATCCTGGCGGAAAGGACGGTCACCACTGACCATAAAAAGCATAAAGAATATCTGGTAAAATGGAAGGGGCTCGCTGACGACGAGATCAGCTGGGAAAGGGCGGAAGACTTGAAGAAGCTCACGCAGAAGATTGAAGATCTACAAGCTACTTTGTCGAGGGCGCTGAAGGATTGAGTGGGGGAGAGTGTGGCGTGCTGCCCCTTTGGCACACCCACATGGGGCCATTTTGTAATGAGCATGCCTTGGTGCTTGATCATTAGTCAAGTCTTGCACCAAGCAACCTCATGGGATAGGGTAGTGGCAGTTTTGTAATATTGCATATGTCTCCCAGACAAAAATCATATATGTTCCTGGGAAGACTTTATTTCCCTAGAAGGCTCCTTAGGGGGAGGTGACCTGGTGACTTAGGGAAGCACCATGGCCATCAGTAGATAGGGGCCAAAGCTGTGTACTCCCTTGCCCTATCAAGGCTATATATTAATGAAATAACATTTATCCATACTTGCCCCTGTGTACTTCCTTGTTGCTTATGTGTTGCTTGTTTGTTACCTTCGTTGGGCCTTTGTGTGCCACTTTCCTTTTTGTGTGCTTTGTGTTGTGTGGACGTTCCTAGGAATGACTTGCTTTGTGCTTGCTCATACTTCGTTATTGCCCGTTGCATGTCCGAGATGTGTATGTGGCTAACCGCTGAGTTTTTTTGCCTGTAGGTGTGTGTTGTAGGCCGACTTGCTAGCTTGAAGAGTCTGCAAGTGCCGCACGTTCCGTCTAGTTGGAATCCCCAAATAGCCGGTCCGTGACACTGGGCGCGTCACAGGGGTGCAAGCCGCGGGGCCTAGGGTGCGCATGGGTATGCCAATTGCGGGGCTAGGTTGGTTGATAGTGTCCTTCTCTATTTGTGTACAGATTTTTAAAATTTCAATTTCAAGAAATAAAAATTACAAAAATCATATGCCATTTGTTAACCTGTGAAATTGGCCAACGGTCGTATGTACAGTATACGACACCTTTTGAACGGAATGAATATAATATACGACAGAGTACAAATATCTAAACAAAACACACAAGAATTTATAATGGTCCAGCCCTATTCTTCTGAACAGTAATAACCTAATCCACTTAGTCTTTAGTATTGAATCACTCAATAGACAATTACACTGATGAACAAAAGTATCCACTCATTACTAATTTGCCCAGAGTTTCTCCCAAAGAATTTGTCAGATCTCCCTCAATGAAGCCCTGGTCCTTTCTTTATAGTACCCAAGGGTTGTTACATGATCAATAGTACTAAGATCGTGGTTTGGTACACGATTATTAGGTAGTGGAGATACGTGTCTACCTCCACATGATTATGAGATCGTGGGTCTTCTCATTATTTCTCTGGATCGTGGTAGACAATGAACGATTGAAACCTCTGATAAAATGATATATCTAGATTGGTCTACGTGAGCTAGGTTCTAGGCTCGACGACCCTTTAGCACTTTAGTGCTAGGCCCGTTGGTCCTGTGGGTGCTAGGTGTCACGGGCCACCAACTTGACTCCTCGAATTGGCACAACGTGCGGCACTTGTTAGAACTCTCAGCTAGCAATACAACCTAAAATTCAAACATGTGGCAAGAAAAGCCAACGGTTAGCCACGATACAAGTCTCGCACGTGTAAGGGCAATGAGGAAGCATGAGCAAGCACAAAGCAAGCCATCCAAAGGCAACATCCCACACAAAAATTAGGGCATACAACATAGACAAGTGGCATGCGATGGCCCAACAAAGGTAACAACCAAGAAACACATAGACCATAAAGGAAGCATACACAAAGGGACATGGATAAACATCATTTTATTCATATAAGGCCTTGATAGGGCAAGGGAGTACACAGCTTAAGCCCCTATCTGCTGGTTGCTATGGTGCTTCTCTAAGTCACCAGGTCACCTCCCCCTAAGGAGAATTCTAAGGAAATAATGTCTTCCCAGGAACATAAATGATTTTCTCCTGGGAGACATATACATAATTACAAAAGTGCCATCCCCTACCCTTGAGGGTACTTGGTGCAAGACTTGACTAATGATCAAGCACCAAGGCATGCTCATACATACAAAATGGCCCCTGGAGGTGTGTCATGTCGTAGCACGTCACAATCTCCCCCTCATAAATCTTCGGTGTCCTCGATGAACCTGCTCCTTGTTGATCTTCAACCTTCTGCGTACGCTTGTGCAAGTCCTCTGCCCTTTCCCAACAAATTTCTTCATCTCCGAGCCTTTTCCACTTCACTAGAAACTCTTTCTTCTTCTTTCTGTCCACGACCACAATCCTCTCTGCTGGGATTTCTTCAGGTTGTTTGCTGCTTCGTGGCTTGATGCTGACTCCTTCTCTGGTAGACTAGATGCGAGCTTGATCTTTTAGATCTTCATGATACGGTTCGAGGTTGCTGACGTTGAAGACCAGGTGTGTCTTCATCCATTTTGGTAAGCTAACATTGTAGGAGGTTTGGCCCACTTTTGAGATGACTGGAATGGGACCCTCGTATTTGTGAATGAGTTTGATGTCCTTCTTCCCTCAGAATCTCAGTTGTTTGGGCCTCAGCTTGATCATCACTAAGTCGCCTGCTTTGAATTCCAGCGGTCGTCTTTTCTGATCTGCCCACTTCTTCATTATCTTTCAAGCCTTCTCTAGATAGGCTCAGGAAATCAAGGGGGTTTTCTTCCAGTCTTTCATGAAATTAAAGGCTCTTGGATTTCTTCCTCGATACTTATCCACTGTGTGGGGTAACAGTGGTTGCTAGCCGTTGACAACTTCAAAAGCGCTCCTGTTTGATGAAGAACTCTTTTGAGAGTTGAAGCAAAATTGATCAATGTCTAGTAGTTATGGCCAATTCTTTTGGTTGGCGTTGACAAAATGTCGCAAGTATTCTTCCAGCATTCCATGTAATCTTTCAGTCTGTCCATCTGTTTGACGATGGTAGCTCAAGGAAATGTTTAGTTGTGACCCCAAAAGGTTGAATAACTCGGACCAAAATTTCCATGTGAATCTTCCTTTGGTCACTGACTATATTTTGGGGTACTACTCAATACTTAACAACATACTTAAAGAAAATTCTTGCTATCTCTTCTGCCGAGCAATACTTAGACACCGGTACGAATGTTGCATACATTAAAACACTAAGATCGCGCTCAAGTCTCCTATCTTCAGTAGACTAGTAATGAATTCAAGCGACACACTCTCTCATGGTCGGCTTGGGACTAACAAAGGCTCTAACAACCCAGGCGTCTTATGTCTCTCCACTTTCTCTTGCTGGCAGGTGAGACAGGTCTTGGTGTACTCCACTATATCATCGCACATTTGTGTCCAGTAGTACCTTTGCTTCAACAGGGCATGTGTTCTCTGCCACCCTGGATGACCTGCCCACAAGGTTTCTTGACACTCACTCATTAGTGTCCTCCATAAATCTCCCATCTTTGGAACACATAAGTGGCAACCCTTGGCCAACAAATGATCATCTTCCACCCAAAATTGCCGAGTTTTTCCCTCTTTTGTGAGATTCATGATGGTCTTCACCATCATGTCTTTCACCAGGTTCTCCTTAATGCGCCCTGGATGGGAGTAGTCACCGTGCTAGCCGACATATTTGCTAGCAATTTTAGAGTCGCTAACTCAGCTTTGCGACTCAGGGCATCAGCTGCCTGGTTTAGACGACCCGCCTTGTGTTCGAAATGAAAGTCGAATTCTGCTATGAACTACTGCCATCTTGCTTGCTTAGGGGTATGATTTGGCTGGGTGAGGAAATGACTCACCGCGACATTATCTATTTTCACCACAAACTTTGACCCCAACAAATAGTGCCTCCACACTCATAGACAATGAATTACTATGAGAAACTCCTTCTCTTTTGCAGTGTACCACCTCTCCACCTCCATAAGCTTGCAGCTTTCATAAACTACAGGGTGGCCCTCTTGTACAAGTACTCCTCCCAAAGCAGAATCAGACGCATCTGTCTGCACTTCAAAGGGTTTACTAACATCTGGTAAGGCGAGGACAGGATCTCGCGTCATGGCTTCCCTCAGACTCTCAAATGCTTCGACACATCTATCGATCCCCCTCCAAGTTACACCCTTCTTCAAGAACTCGGTCAACGGTGCTGCTCTTCTTGAATAGACCTCCACAAATCTTCGATAATAGTTGGCTAAACCAGGAAAGAGTGTAGTTCCTTCAAATTGGTGTGGGCCTTCAATTCTTGAATAGCCCACACCTTCTCTAGATCCATGCAGATTCGACCACGTTCTACAATGTGGCCTAGGAACTTGATTCGCTCTTGTGCGAAGGAGCACTTCTCTCGCTTCACATAGAGTTGGTTCTCTCTCAATTTCTGAAACACTTAAGTTAAGTGTCGTTGATGTTCTTCTATTGTGGAGCTATAAAGAACAATGTCATCCAAGTAGACTACCACGAACTTATCTTGGTACTCATGGAAAACATTGTTCATTAACGTACAGAATGTGGCTGGTAGGTTTGTCAACCCAAACGGCATGACTCGGAACTCGAATGCTCAATATCGAGTCACACACGTTGTCTTCGACTCATCCCCTTCTTCTATCCACACTTGATAGTAACCTGATCTCAAATCCAGTTTTGTAAAGAATTTTGCTCCACTTAACAGGTCAAACAAGTCTGCGATCAAGGGGATGGGGTACGTATTGCGCACTGTCACCTTGTTGAGAACTCGATAATCAATACACAGTCTCAAGCTCCCGCCGTGCTTCTTCTGAAAGAGCATGGGTGCTCCAAATGGTGCCTTCGATGGTCGGATGAACCCTGCCTCTAGTAATTCCTTAAACTACTTCCTCAGTTCTTGTAGTTCTGGGGGTGCCATCCTATAGGCCGCTTTTGCTGGTGGTTTGGCTCCTGTCACCAGTTTGATCTGGTGATCAATCCCACTTCTAGATGGCAAGGCTTTGGGGAGCTGATCCGGCATAACATCTCTGTAGTTCTTCAAGACCATTCGAATCTCTGGTGGAATGACTTCATCAATTGTATCCTTGTATAATGTGGGTAGGGCAATATATGTGGGTTCTTGTATTTTCATGCCCTTCTTAAATTACAAGGCTGACAACAACTTGGTTTCTGGGGGCTGCTCCACATTAGCAGGGACCACTGCAGGTGTCTCTCCCATTATGAGTAAACTTCCCTTTACCGTAAGAAAGTCCATACCCAATATCTCATCAAAGACATCCATTTGCACGACCACCAAGTCAGTTTTCCCCTCCCGCGAGCCGATCCTCATGTTCACCTTCTTAGCCACGCCGGTTGTGGCTAAGGCTTCTAATTTAACCTCTTTCATGTGGCCACAGTCCTTCTCCCATTTCATCCCAAAATTTTAGCTTCAATCTCTGAAATGATGTTTTCGTTATGCTTACTAAGTATATTAACTCACAACCCTTAATTGTTCAGGTATCAATATACTGTGAACATATGTATTTTACGTGCCATACTAACCTTACTCTTTTATGTTTTTCATGCCAAAAACCATGATAATGTGAGTTGTATGATACTTCACCATCTACCATGAACAAAATAGGTCAGGTCGACCACCCCATAGGGGATAGGCCGACCACCAATGCCTTTTTTGTTTTTGTTTTTTGCACTTTCAGAACATATGTTAAACAAATGTCCTACAAAAACTTGAGCTTGCTTATTACTTAAGTTCATGCCCTCATTACTTGTCTATACCCCGATCGATATGTACTATATGCCCCCCAAGTGATCATGGGTTTAAAAGCCTTGGTCACTTGCTACTTGACCATGTCTTGCTTCGAGCTTTTAGACACATAGTACTATCCTTTTCACCGAATGATGCAAGCAGCAAATGCTTGTCCCTCATTGGTATTCGGGTGATGGTCTCATACTCAGTAGTAATTATACCTATACACAGATGCAGATTGTGTAGAAAGTGTCGATCACGATCTACGTAATCTCTCATGTACTCGTTATAATGATTGTAGACAGAAGTGTCTAAGTGGACAAATCGGATCTAGATGAGCTAATCGAACTTGTAATAAGTTTTAGATCAAATTATCGATCCATCCCTCAAGGACCAGATTCGATTATGATCCAATGATGAAGACTGGTCTTCAGACGAGTCTTTTTTTTTATCGTATGGGTCGATAGGTTCCTGAAGAACCCGGATCTAACATGATCAAATAATTGTGACTGGTCCTCAAACCAATCTCTTTTCTTGATCGTATAGGTCGATATGTTCCTCAAGAACCAAGATCGAACATGATCAAATAAATTGGCGACAAGGTCCTCGGACCGGTCTCTTGTTTGGATCATATGGGTCGATAGTGTCCTCAAGAACCAAGATCAAACATGATCCATAAAGTTGGCGACAAGATCCTAGGACCTGTTTGTCGTTTGGATTTGTTATCCAGATTTCCGGATAGCGTTTAGATCTATATCCTCGGGGAAGCAGAATTACCAATGTCTCTCACGGTAGGTGACCAGAGCTCGCGGATGGACAGAAAGGCTTCGCCTCTCCCGTTTAGTGTCCGGATTACTCTTTCAAAGCAAACACGACACGGAAACTCGTCAACTCTCTCGGACTCCCGAAGGGGTATCCTTCGGGGAAGCTCCTTCCAGGAGAAGCTCTTCAAGTGGTCTTCGCGGAAACAGTTCCGTGCCTCGCACGGAACAAGACCAAGCGGTCGAGTCATGGAGGAGGCATATTTGGAATGATATCCACCTGACACAGGATCCCGCCTGACACGCCCGACAGGTCAAAGCCGCACACATCCCAGCACGCCTAAGGGTACCTTTTCGCCTACTGTTCCGCTAATAACTTGGAAAAGACAACTGACTTTGTGTACTCCCCATACTTTCACGTAAATATACCCACATAGAGTCTTGCAGCCATGCTACTACAGTAATTGTATCCCCTATTTATGGCTGGTGTAATTAAGACTCATGGACGTAGAGAAAAACCCTAATCCAAAACCCTAGCTATAAAGACCCCCTCATTTTACAATAAGGGGGACAACCAACAGATCACATAGCAAGAACTCTACAAAAATCTCTCTAGCTTCATCTTCTTCAAGAGAACCCGAGAGAAACACTGTGAGTGTGTGAAGTTCTTGTACACCAGCCATCTTACTGTAATCCTTTCCAAGTATAATAACATCGACTCGTGGACTAGGGCTTGTTAACGCCTGAACCATGTAAAAACACTGTTTGTTTAGTTACATTGCAGCACATCTACAGTTCTTATCTTTTTATTATTCTGTTTGTATTCGTTTCCGAAAAACTCGGTAAAAATTTTGGTGCTTTCATTGAGAGCTGTAGGAAGTTGTTAATCAGCTCTTTTTCTGTGCATTGAAAAGATGGTGACTACGAGAAAATCTGCGGTTGACAAAAGTGCTAGGGTCGACCCCGATACTATGATGGAAGATGTGGTACAACACGAACCCTTGGACCACCACGGTGAAGACCCGACATCCCGCCAGGATCGGGTCAGTACTGAAGATACGACATACCTAGAAAGCGAGGAAGAGTATGTCCGAGACGGTTACTACGAAGACGGCTACTACTACGAGAAGGATCCAGAACTGGTCCAAGTAGCCGAAGAACTGGTGGTCACTAAGGCCAAGCTTGCTGAGCAGGAGCGCGTCTCCGAAAAAATGCAGCGCATGATGGAGCACCTCCAGAGCAAGTTCAGAGACCTAGGCGACTCGGACGAGGATGCCTTTGTTCCAGGTGGTGCTGATGCCACCATGCCGGATCCAGCCGCCGCTGGACCATCCAAAATCGCCCCTAACAAGGGCAAAGAAAAGGTTGGGGAGCCTGCACGCACTAACGCCCCTGCACCTCCTAAAGGCGTGGATCACCAGGCCGACTGCCCCCCCCCGCGCGCAGAAGGTCTCTGGCGCTTCTAAGCCCAGACGTCCTTCAGCCCCAAGGGGGCACTCTGTGCCTAAAGGGCCCGGTGCCAAGGCACCCAGGCCTAGGGGAAGGAACAACCGCCCCAATGATTCCGTCAACCAGGACGGTCGGGCTGCGAACTCGCACTCCGAAGATAGCTGGTCCACGGTGGACCTAAGAAGAAGGTTGGAGGCCAAGTATGAAAAGGCCAAAGGAGAAAAGGCCCGGCCTCGCGGAGATGACCTCCGAAATCATATTAATGACAAGCTCCGGGTCTTGACCTCCCGGAGAGTGATACAAAGAGGCTCGAGGAACAGATTGCTGCCTTGACCAAGCTGGTCCGGAAGCAAAGTGGGGCCCTGTCAGACTCTGAGGAGGAAGACCCGGAACCCTGTATTCGGAGGATCGCGGAAACGTCCCTCCCGGATAACTTCAAAATGCCTCACATAGAATTATATGACGGGAGGACAGACCCGCGCACCCATCTAGCTAAATACAACAAAATGATGCAAGTGGCGCGCATCAATGAAGATGCCAAATGCATGTGTTTCTCACTCACCCTTACCAAGTCCGCGGAGGACTGGTGGAAAAGATTTGCTCCCGGATCCATCCACAGTTGGAAGGAGCTACAGTCCGTGTTCAGAAGGCAGTTCATTGCTGCCCGAGACCACGACATGGAAGTTGGTTCCTTAACCAACATCAAGCAGCTACCCAATGAGAACCTCAAAGCTTTCATTCAGAGAATGATGGAAGCTGCTGCAAAGACCAAGGTCAGCGATGACATGAAGCTGATCGCCCTTCAATCGGGCCTTACTGTCGGCTCCTTGCTATGGGGGGAAATGCAAAGGAGACGGGCAGAAACGCTGTCCAAATTCATGTCAAAAGCTCAGGGAATCATCAACCTTGAGGATGCCTACCAGCAGGCCTTTGGAGTTCCCCCAGCTCCAACGCCTTCCGTGACTGCGCCCAGCTTTGCTTCGCAAGCTCCCGCACCAGCCCTCACGCTTCCAGGAGCCCAATTCACTCCAAGCGTGTATGGGCCTTCCGCGTCTGCCCAGACGCCGAGTCAAACCCATTTCTCTGGGTACGGAGTCGTACAAACCGGATGTAGTATCGCTCCTGGCCTTCCACAGCCGCAAGCGGAAGGCCCAGAACGAAATTTGAGCCAATCGCGGAGAAAACGAAGCGGAAGAAACTCCAACCGGGGAGACCATTCAAAGAAACCCCGGAAGGACTATGAGCCCAAGTTCACGGAGTATACCAGTTTGATAGACTCGCGAGAGAATGTCTATCGGGCGACCTGTAATATGGTCAACTACAGGAAGCCCCCGAAAGTGTCTCACGGAAGAAGGCGTCCGCGAGACTCCAATAAGAGGTGTGAGTTCCACGGAGACGTGGGGCACACCACAAACGAGTGCCTTCAGCTGAAGGATGAGATCGAGTCCCTGGCAAGAGCGGGACACCTCGGTCAGTGGGTGAGGATACCCATTATCTATCCCGGACAGGGAGTAGTTCACGGAGCTGCATATTCCCCGGGACAGAGGGCGACCGCTAGCGCTCCTGGAGCAGGTCACCCCCAAGCTCCCGGGTCTCAATTCCCAGCGCTTCCTGCTCCAACCGGTCCGGCACCCATTGCCTTGTTGGCTCCAGGACCTGGCAACCCATATCCGCCCGGCCTTGCTCCGCCACCCGTTGACGGACATGTAGCCACCATTTTCGGAGGACCGCACCTTGCCGGAAGCACCCGCAACTCCTAGAAGAGGTACTTGAGGGAGTTAGAACACACCGGGGAGATGTGCGCCTTGGTTCAATCACCTTCTCAACGTCCCCGAATGATGGACCTTCCCATCACCTTCACGGAGGACGATGCTCGACATGTGCACTTCCCCCACAATGATCCCCTCGTGGTGGAAGCCCAGATTGCCAATAAGAAGGTCTCACGGATCTTGGTCGATAACGGAAGCTCCATAAACATCCTCTTCAAAGCGGCCTTCCACGCGATCGGATTAACCGAGACAGACCTGACCCCATGCCCCATCCAGCTTCAAGGGTTCAATGGGGATGCACTCATGCCATTAGGCAAAATTCAACTTCCAGTCACCCTCAGGGGAGAAAGCGACGCTTGTGCCTTCAAGCACAGCACATTCGTGGTGGTCGACTGCCCCACGGAGTATAATGCCATCCTGGGTCGACCGGTCCTAATAGATTGTGGGGCCATAACCTCGATACGCCACTTATGCTTGAAGTTTCCATGCGACGATGGGCGTATCGGCACCCTCCGAGGAGACCAACGAAGTGCACGAAGCTGTTATAACGTCTCCGTCCGATCCGTCTACACGGTCCAGGAGACGGTTGCTGCCATTCCTTTGGCGGAAGAATTACCAAAAACTGGGGGTGCTCAAGAGGCATACTTTGACGAACTCGACCCAAGAGTGGGAATCGAGAAAGCGATAGAGCCGATGGAGGAAGTCGAAGAGGTGATCCTCAACCCGGGAGATCCCACCAAAGTCATTCAGGTGGGGAAAAACCTGCCGTCGGCCATTCGAGATAAGATCGTGGCCACTGTGAAGAACAATCAGGATATCCTGGCATGGTGCCACGCTGATGTGACGGGGATTAATCCTAATGTTGCGTGCCACGCACTCAACATAGACCCATCTGCAACTCCAGTTCGCCAAAAGAGGAGGCCGTTAGACCCAGTGAGGGCCGAAGCCGTCAAAGCTGTAGTGGACAAGCTGATGTCCATAGGCTTTCTCTAGGAGTCACACTATCCCGTGTGGTTGGCCAACCCAGTTCTGGTCCCGAAACCCGATGGGTCCTGGAGAATGTGCATTGACTTCACGGACCTAAACAAAGCCTGCCCGAAAGATTGTTTCCCTCTTCCGCGAATCGATCAGATGGTACCAGCGTCTACTGTTACGTGGTCATGCCTTTCGGTTTGAAGAATGCTGAGGCGACGTACCAGCGTCTAGTAAACAGGATGTTCAAGGACCAACTGGGGAGGAGCATGGAGGTGTACGTGGACGACATGTTGGTAAAATCCAAGACCTCCGGGGACCACAGTGACGACCTTGAGGAAGCTTTCGCCGTGATCCGAAAGTATGGAATGAAACTGAATCCAAAGAAATGTACTTTCGGGGTCTCGTCTGGGAAGTTCCTCGGTTTCATTGTCAGCTCCCACGGAGTGGAAGCCAACCCTGAGAAAATTAAGGCGTTCATAGATATACCTTCCCCCCGAAAGCATAAGGATGTCCAGAGTGTTACCGGAAGGATAGCTGATCTCAGCCGCTTCGTATCCAAGGCCACTGACAAGTGTATCCCCTTCTTCAACGTGTTGCGAGGAAACAAGAAGTTCGAGTGGACCCCCGAATGCGAAGCAGCCTTCCAACACCTCAAGGAACATTTAACCCGAGCTCCCATTCTGTCCAAACCTGTCGAAGGAGAGGCGTTGTTCTTATACTTAGCTGTGACTGAGCACGCAGTGAGTGCCGCTCTCGTCCGGGAAGATGGCCGTGTCCAACTCCCTGTGTATTACGTAAGCAAGAGGTTATTGGACGCCGAGTCCAGATATTCAATGATCGAAAAACTCTCCCTCTGCTTGCTAATTGCTTCGCGGAAGCTAAGGCCATATTTCCAGGCGCACACCATCAAAGTACTCACCAACCACCCTCTCCGACAAGTCTTGCAGAAGCCCGAGTCTTCTGGCAGATTGCTTAAGTGGGCCATGGAACTGAGCCAGTTCGACGTCCACTACCAACCACGTGTTTCCATAAAAGGTCAAGCTCTCGCGGACTTTATTGTGGAATGCTCGGGAATGAATGACCTCCCGGAAGATCCTGTCCCGGAACTTCCCACATGGAAGGTCTATGTAGACGGAGCCTCAAATGAAAAAGGAGCTGGAGCAGGGGTCATCCTAATATCTCCCCAAGGGCATCAGCTCCAGAGCGCCATCCGTTTCGCGTTCCCAGCATCCAACAACGAGGCAGAACACGAAGCCATGTTAGCTGGATTACGACTGGCCAGAGAAGTCGGAGCCCAAAAAATCGAAGTATACAGCGACTCCCTACTTGTGGTAAACCAAATATCCGGGGAATACCAGACGAAAGGCGAAAAAATGGCTGCCTACGTGTCTCTCTCCCGCGGCCTACTGCAGCATTGCAAAGGCTACCAAATCCGCCAGGTCCCCCGGGACCAGAACTCACTCGCGGACACGCTGGCCAAGCTTGCAATAGACCCGGAGATCGAACAATATGGCCTGGTGCCCATCGGACACTTAGAAGCACCCACTACCGAGACACAGAGGGTAAACGCCGTCATCGACCATTCCCATTTCTGGATAGGACCCATCCTCAGATTTCTCACCACCGGAGAGCTCCCCACTGATAAAGCTGACGCAAGAAAGCTCCAGTATCAAGCTCCCCGATACGTGGTTATGGATGGAAAGCTTTACCGCAGGGGGTTGTCCATACCCTTCCTTAGGTGTGTTGCCGGAACCGAAGTCAGGGCCATCATCCATGAGGTTCACGGAGGCTTCTGTGGCGACCATACCTCCGGGCTGAGCCTCTCCAAAAAGATCCTTCGACAAGGATACTTCTGGCCCACCATGAAGAAGGATTGTGTGGATTATGTCAGAAAATGTGAGCAGTGCCAGAGGTACGCCAAGGTTCCACGAGCGCCGCCTACAGAAATTACCTTAATGACCAGCCCCTGGCCGTTCGCCGTTTGGGGCATTGACCTAGTAGGTTCCCTTCCAACTGGAAAGGGTGGAGTGAAGTATGCCATAGTCGCGGTAGACTACTTCACCAAATGGGCTGAAGCTGAACCTATGAACACGGTCACATCTAAAAAAGCACTGGACTTTGTCATCAGGAATATAGTGTGTCGTTTTGGGCTTCCACGAATAATTGTGTCCGACAACGGGAAGCAATTTGACAGTGAACACTTCACGAACTTCTGTGCTTCGCATGGAATTATCAAAAGCTTTTCCGCAGTCGCCAGACCCCAGGCTAATGGGCAAGTGGAGGCTGTAAACAAAATATTAAAGACCACGTTGAAGAAAAAACTCCAAGCCTGCAAGGCTCACTGGCCGGAAGAACTTCCGCGAGTACTTTGGGCCTATCGCACAACAGAGAGAACTTCAACGGGGCACACACCTTATTCCATGACCTTCGGTTGCGAGGCCGTCATCCCAGTAGAAACTATGATCCCCTCTCACAGGCAGGACACCTACGACCCTACCCGGAACCACGCCCTTCTCCAAGAGTCCCTGGACATGATCGAAGAGCTCCGGGAGCAGTCGCAGGTCCAACTAAAAATGTACCAAGGCAAGATAGCCCGACACTTTAACACGAGAGTCAAGAGCCGTACATTCGAAGTTGGGGATCTTGTCCTACGGAGAGTATTTCCTGCTACGCAGAATCCGGGAGTGGGAGTCCTCGGACCCAACTGGGAAGGCCCCTATGAAGTCCAAGAAAAAGTGGGCCATGGGACGTATCACTTAAAGAGACTCGACGGATCTAAAGTCCCGCGCGCCTGGAACGCGGAGCACCTCCGCCGTTACTATCAGTAGGCCCCGGACTATCTAGTCGAAGGTCCTTGGTGGACGTAGCAAAAGTGTAAAATGTGGAGATAATCCTCCCTGCTGTAAAACGCGTGCCTAGCAGGCTAATTTAATGAAACACGGAGAGATTCACCCCACTTTTACTGCACTTTTATCCCTGTGTTCGAAGCTGCGTTTTAACAAGTGACCACGCGGTCCGGAGACGTCCGGACCCCACGCTCACTTGGGGTGGTATACATGGCTAAGGCATAGCCATACGCCCCTTGAACAAAACATACACAGAACACCACTTATGTGCTAGCATTGTGTTTGAAAATTTTAAATTGTTAAGCTTAGGTTAATTTGTTTCCATGAACATGCTTGCATTACGTGTCATATGTGCATTATGTGCTTATGTGAAAATTGCCATTGAAGTGCCTGCCGTTATGTATCATGAAAATTATCTCCTGTGTAGCCCAGCGATGAACAGGACTGGGGGTTGGGGTACGTTCAGAGAGCTACGCCGAAACACCCCCAACTCCCTGACAAGTCCTTTGCAGAATACTCCGCGATCGCTATAGAGCTTTGCTTCGCAAGCTCCAGCTCCGGGTCCCGCAAGGCGAAAGATGGCAAGATCCGCGACCGTTGTGAGCCTTGCTTCGCAAGCTCCAGCTCCGGGTCCCGCAAGGCGAAAGATGGCAAGATCCGCGACCGTTGTAAGCCTTGCTTCGCAGGCTCCAGCTCCGGATCTCACAAAATAATGCATGGCGAGCTCCTCGACCATTGCAAGTTTCAGCTCCAGGAGCAGACATGGTCGATCCCCCACTCACAGCAGGCCTTGCTTCGCAAAGCCCCTGCTCCGGGTTCACACCTGGTGGGCGTGGCAATTTCCCCAACAGCAACGAGCCTTGCCTCGCAGGGCTCCATGCCAGGTCCCTGAAGTCAGACACCATGAGGTTCGCAACAACGGTTAGTTTTGCTTCGGAAAGATCTAACCTTAAGTCTAGCGACGCTCACCAAAAGAACTCCCGTTCCGAGCCATGGAACGGCTCACCTTAGCAATCCCAGCGAACGGTATAACTACAAGTCCCGGGATTGGCTATTTGCCTTAGGAAAGCTAAAATACGGTGGAGTCTGGCCATTGGAACCAGGAAACCTTCGTAACCTAGAAACTACGTGGGAAAAGACATCAACTGTTAGAGCTTCAAGTGGGAAGTGTATAGGTTCTGGCCGTTGGAACCAAAGCCTCATGCGCCCCTACAACAGTTTCTACCGTATAAAAGTCTACCCTAAACGCAAAGTTAAATAAAGAACTCGGCAGAAAATAAAGGAGAATGCTATAATTATGGAAAATATGTCTGCAATGAAAAACTCAAATGAAAAGTAATTAAAGATAAAACCCCTTCAAGCATTGGGGGTGGCTGCAGCTTCCGCGACCGCGGCCTCGGGGACATCGGCTTCAACTGAGGCTGGTGGAGTCGGCTCATTGGAAGGCGGAACTTCATCACGAGAAGGTTCAGAGGTCCCCGCCTCTCCGGGATCTCCTGCCTCAGGGGCCCCAGCACGTTCGTCAATGTTGTAAGTTTGGACGTACACCTCTGGGCCTTGATCCCACACCTGTAGCTTCTCCCTCATGGCGTCGGCATCCTCTCCCAGATAGCCTAATACCTCCGGGTTCACTTTCCAGAGTTGATACATGAGGACCACATGCGATATATTAATCGTCCTGTTCAGTATCACCTCGGCATCCTCCTTCTCCTTCAAGCGCTCCGCCTCGGAGGTTGCCAGCTGTGCCTCCGCGACAGCTAATTGAGCCCTTAGTTTGTCCATCTCGGCCTTGGAGGCAATCTCCTTCCGCTGCTCCCTATTTTGGCTCAGCACGGATTGCTTCTCGGTCACATGCCCCCTGGCCGTGAATTGCAAGGCCCCGATCTCTTTGTCCTTCTCGGCGAGCCCCAACTTCAGCATAGACACGAGATCCTTGCTCCTCTTATGAAATTGCTCCTCCTCGTGCAGCTTACTCTGAAGAGTGGAATATTCCTCTTGCTACTTAAGGAGGAGATCATTTTTTGATTGCAAGCGGGCTTCCAAGGTATCCTTCTCCACCCTGGCTTGGGACAGCTCTTCCCGGAGCTGGGAGTTTTCGGCCTTCATCTCATCCGACCGCTGTCTGAACTCATTCTCTGCGTTGGCCCGGTACTCTCGATATTTGGCAAGATATTTCTTCTCCGCCTCTTCCTCAGCCGTGCGCCGGACCTGATCAATCTTCTCCGAAGCCTCCAAGGCCTGTTGGCCCAGTTTCTGCTTCTCCGCCTCCAAGGCCTGGCGAGCCAGCTGGCTCTCCTCCAGCTGAACCAGAACTGCACCAACCTCCCGGAACGAGCGTTCCGCGATCATAGAGGCCTGCAAGGAAAGACAACAGAATGATTTAAGCCAGACCAAAAGACAGATGATCCCAAAACACAACAATTGACGGCTTACCCCGGACAATTGCTGCTTCACGGCATGTGTCAGCAACAGCGGATCCTTACTGCTACTGATGGCCCATTTCTCAGAATTGAGCTCGCACAAGCTTAGGGCCATGTCCTCCATCATCTCCGCTCCGAACGGCGCCAATGCACGTCCAAGCCTAGGCACCAGCCTCTTCTCCAAGGCTGGGCCATCCAAAACCGCTCCAGCCGGGTGAAGAGACCTCACCCCCTCGGCCAACTCAGCTCTCTTCACGGCAGACAAGTTTTCTGCCCTTCCCTGGGTAATGGCCTTCTCAGCCTCCAACCGTCTCTTCAAAAAATTATCGGCCCGTCTTACACCCTCCAGGAGGGCAGCGGGAAAACGGGTTGGTTTCTGCGGGAAGTGGAACTTCAGGCCAGGCAGAGGAAGGCTTGTTTGCTGAGAAGAAGGAGACCCCGAAAGGGTGGACTCCCTTTGGGCTGGAGGAGGAGGCAGACGGGGTATTAAGGCCCCGGTCTGTTGTTTTTGCTGCTGCGGTGGCGGAGGTGAATGCCTTTGTTGTTGTTGTTGCTTTTGCTGCTGCGGCAGTGGAAGTAATTGCCCTTATTGCTGCTGCTGGTTTGGATGTTGTTGTTGCTGCCGCTGTGGCGTTGGTGATTGTCTCTGTTGTTCTTGTTGCTGCTGTTGTTGTAGTTGTGGTTGCTGTCGTTGTTGCCTTCGACCAGGAGAAGAGTGTCTAAGGCGTTTCTTCTTAGCGCCCTCAGCATCTTCTCCGGAACGCTTGCTCACCCCAGTTGTTTTCACGGGGAACAGAAGCCCTTCCCCGTCGCTGCTGCTACTCGAGACCATCATAGTCTCGGAAGGCCCGTCGGCAGGAGACTTCTCTACCCCCGGAGACGCTTGCGCCTCGCCACTTGTCTTCTTGGGGGTGGCATCTTTACCCCCCCTACCAGCCTTGGTCTTCCGTCCTTTCCCCGTGGACGGGTCTTGGCTGGTGGCAGCCTTCTTAATGAGCAAAGTAACTCTCCCCAACATCTTGGCTTCTGGATACTTTGCAAGAAACATACGAAGCAAGGTTAACAAACCAACAAGCAATGAGAAAGAAGATAAGCGGAAGACAAGACAATCAACAACATAAAAGCACAAGCAAGGCGGCCAGCAAAGAACAAGAAACAAGAAAAAGAAAAGTTTGAAAGGGACGACCATGCACGAGAAACGTGGATGGCCTTCCCCGAGCAAAACAAAACACCGCTTCCTGCTCCAGGAAGCTCCCGTACTCCTTGAAGTCCGGGAATGACATGCTGAGGGAAGAAGGGTCAACCATGATGACACCTTCTGGCAGACTACCGTCACTCAGACACCCGAGAAGCTCATCTACCCTATCGCAATATCTGTCAAAGGGTATCCTACGCGGATCTAGCCTAAGGAAGCGGGGATCGAACCCCATCTGAGAGGTCCGGGAAACCTCAGACAGGCTGGGGGTGTGGATCAATCAAAAACTAGTCTTACCTCTCCCGGAGGTACTAGCCCCCGGAGCCCCTTCATTAGGGTAAGCCGCGGCGTGGCGAGCCTCAATCTCCTCTTCCTCCGGCTGGGGGTCGGGGAACCTCTCCGCCCAACTAGGAGATAAAGTATTCTCGTCCCGGGCTGCTTGGGTGATCACCTTGGACAGCTCCAGGGCAATCTGCTCCTGGATGTCAGCTGACACCTAACTTTGCCCCCTGCCACTCACTGGCTCGATGTTTTGGAAAGAGGCAAGTAGCCCATACTCCCTCAAAGATTCGGAGGTCACAAGTCCCTCCACTTTCAACTCTTCCTCCGAAAGCCCTTCGTAGAACTTGGACCTCCTTATCATCTCCGCACAGCGAGGTGTCCGCGGAGCGACTTCTATAAAATTCAAATACAAGCATTAGAGATCCTCCCGAAAGGCAAATCAAACGCAAAGAAACAAAGTTGAAAAGGAGAGGAAGGAGCACTTACCAGGGATTTTGAAGTCCAAAGATAGGGCTGGCACCCTCTTCAGTGGGAAGCCAGTCGTCAGGAACCAGTACTCCGGACGTCTGGAACCCTCGCGGTATGACAGGTGGGACACATCACGTCCGGGTGCCTTTCCAGCCTGTAAAATCCCACCTTGTCTGAATGACCCCTCATAGGCTGAGACTTCAACCCGTAGAAGTACAACACCTCCTCCGGGGTAGGAGCTTCCAGTTTCCGGGACTTGCAAAAGATGAACCACCCCGCTAGGAGCTTGTAGCTGGGGGGAATCAACTGGAAGGGGGCAATCCCCGCCTTCACACAGAAATTGGCAAAGTAACTTCTTAGGGGCAAGTGCGCCCCACACACTATGTGTGCCCAGCTCCAGGCACCAAAGCCCTCGTGACTCTGGCTAGCCGACTCGCCCAGCACCGACAGACGGTGCCACATCAGACCTGGGATGTTCTTCAGGCCTGCCTCGGAGGAATACACCTCCAACATACCGTAATTCCTGAAAAGGTTCGGCTTCTGGTCCATCTCACAGATTGAACTATTGGAAGTCGGTGGGCTAGCCGCGACCACTTTTGCCTTTCCTTTCCCCTTTGCGCCAGCGACAGGGGAACCCTTCTCCTGGGCAGAATCAGCCTCCATCACAGCGAGGAGTTGTTCCTTTGAGATGTTCGTCACTGAACAAAAGAAACAAAGAAGAAGACACTCTAAGCAGTCAGTACCCTTGTCATACCCTAGTGGTATCAAAGGCGTCGGGGAGACCCTCCCCGAAAACTGCTTGGAGAGGCTCCCACCGAGCTTGCCGAGGGGTTGGCACCATGCCACCCGAAGGGCAGCAAGGAACCAGACTCAGACTCCGAGCCTGAGCCCACCAAAAGAAGTGTTTTTCCAGAGAAAGACACCCTAAAGGCGTTCATGCTTATGCCCTAAAACAGCAAAACAAGGAACGACTTTCCAAACGCAAATCGTCAAAGCATGCAAAAAAGACTACTTATCGACTCACATCAATCGCATGCACATAGGCGATAATGGCAGAAACCTCAACTCTAACGACTACCAACAACCTAAGTTTTGGGAGGAAAGAGCAAAGTAGAAATACTTACTGGTATTCGGGTAGTTGGAGGTTGAAGGAGTAACCGGATCACTGCACAGCACGATCGCGAGAAGTAAAAGCTGCAAAGATGAACGGCGATTCAAACCATGAACTTCGGCGAATAAACCCACTGCCAAACCGAAAGAAAAGTTTCTAGATCCCTTACCAAAAGAAGTGGCAAGTTTGAAGGAATGAAAGCTTGGAAGCCTGAGAGTTCGAAGGTTTGGAAATATGAAAATCTGAAAGATAGAGAATTTGAAAGCGTAAAGAGGAAGAAAGGTCCGTTCCCTCGTTTTTATAGCAGGGAAGAAGTCGTTTCGAATTCCTCAAATGGACGGTCCCGATCTTCCCATTCCGTGTGCATCAGATCCAACGGCTGGAGATGAAGCGACGATCCTATTTATGACTCCTCGGATGGGAATAAAGTGTTTATTTCCCATCATTGTACCACCTCGGGCCCGGAGTACCATTAAAAACCGTCAAATCATTACTCAGATGACTGACGCACGCATACTCAACCAGTCGCCTCACGCACATGTCTTGGTTGCAGAACCATTCCCAGCATGACGCGTGGTCCTTACCGCACTTGAGTACTTGAGTTCAAACAGAAGAAATTCCCTTTCTTTTTCATACTAACACTCAGGCGAGAAAAAGGAACCCATCCGGGAACACAGAAGGTGGCCCCTCGCCTAATCTAAGAAACTGAAATACCCGGAGGACTGTACAAGCTCCCGGATCTCTCAAAGCTCCGTGACCTTGGGGGGTTAATGTTATCCAAATTTCCGGATAGCGTTTAGATCGATATCCTCGGGGAAGCAGAATTACCAATGTCTCTCACGGTAGGTGACCAGAGCTCGCGGATGGACAGAAAGGCTTCGCCTCTCCCGTTTAGTGTCCGGATTACTCTTTCAAAGCAAACACGACACGGAAACTCGTCAACTCTCTCGGACTCCCGAAGGGGTATCCTTCGGGGAAGCTCCTTCCAGGAGAAGCTCTTCAAGTGGTCTTCGCGGAAACAGTTCCGTGCCTCGCACGGAACAAGACCAAGCGATCGAGTCATGGAGGAGGCATATTTGGAATGATATCCACCTGACACAGGATCCCGCCTGACACGCCTGACAGGTAAAAGCCGCACACATCCCAGCACGCCTAAGGGTACCTTTTCGCCTACTGTTCCGCTGACAACTTGGAAAAGACAACTGACTTTGTGTACTCCCCATACTTTCACGTAAATATACCCACATAGAGTCTTGTAGCCATGCTACTACAGTAATTGTATCCCCTATTTATGGCTGGTGTAATTAAGACTCATGGACGTAGAGAAAAACCCTAATCCAAAACCCTAGCTATAAAGACCCCCTCATTTTACAATAAGGGGGACAACCAACAGATCACATAGCAAGAACTCTACAAAAATCTCTCTAGCTTCATCTTCTTCAAGAGAACCCAAGAGAAACACTGTGAGTGTGTGAAGTTCTTGTACACCAGCCATCTTACTGTAATCCTTTCCAAGTATAATAACATCGACTCGTGGACTAGGGCTTGTTAACGCCTGAACCACGTAAAAACACTGTTTGTTTAGTTACATTTCAGCACTTCTACAGTTCTTATCTTTTTATTATTCTTTTTGTATTCGTTTCCGAAAAACTCGGTAAACAGGATTGTATAGGTCGATAGGCTCCTCAAGAACCAAGATCGAACATGATCCATAATTTGGCGACAAGGACCTATGAACTATCTCTCGTTTGGATCGTATGGTTGGATAGGCTCCTCAAGAACCAAGATCAAAGATGATCCATTAATTTGGCGACAAGGTCCTAGGACCTATCTCTCTTTCGGATCGTATGGGGTAATAGGATCCTAAAGAACCAAGATCGAACATGATCCATTAATTTGGCGACAATGTCCTAGGACCTGTCTCTCTTTTGGATCTATGGGGCGACAGGCTCCTTAAGAACCAAGAACAAACATGATCCATTGTAACGACAAAAAATTTGCTACTAAGGCTTAAGGTCCTTGATTAGCATGTCAGGAGGGCACAATTGGTATATGTGTGATTTAAATGTTTAAATACATGAATTTATGATTATATGGATATGTGTAATGCATGTTTATGAGTATTAAAAATGCATGTGGACGTTGTTTAGCTTTTAAGGGAATATTTGTAATTTTGTCCCCTTGAGGGCATAAATGTGATAAATTGTTGCGACCACATTATTATGTGGATATATTAGCAGTATATGGCTCGAGACAGTCCTAGTGAGCGGATTGGTGAAATAGTCACGACGAGAATTTAAACTGGCTCGAGCGAGCCTGGGTATTTTTGGGAATTTAGAAAATATATCGAGGATTATTAGACATTGGGTAAGTAGTTGGAAGTTAATTGGATGATGGGATTAACTGGTAAATGGTAGGAACACTTGAGGAATTAGCAGGAAATGGGAGCAAAATGACTAAAATACCCTTTAGGCGCCCTTGAAAGATTGATAAGGTTAGAGAGGCAAATGGGTCTTTTGGCAATTAGAAGAGAGAATAACTCAAGGAAAGAAAGAAAAGTCTCTCTTCTCTCACGTACTCTCTCTCTCACCCACTCCCTTGAGGAGATTTGAAGCTAAGGAACAAAGTGGCTTGAGCTAGACTTTGGAGTAGTAAACTTTGAAGGAATTAGAGAGGAATGAAGTCTAGGGAATAAGTTGAATTGGTGCAAGGATTCTACTTGGAAGTTGAGCTACAATTTGAGGTAAGAATGTGTGTAATTAATCTCTGTGTTTTGCTGAATTGGTTTAGGTTGAAATCTATGTTCTCGAGTATGAATTGAGTGTTGAATTAAATTGAGTTTCTTAGGTAATATTAGCTGATGAATTGGGGTAATGACTTTGATTTTGTTGCTAAGGTTTGGGGATTAAAAATGGGTGTTATGGTCCTAAATTCGTTACTGAATTGGGGTTCAATTTAAGAGAATTGTTGGGGAAATTTTGAATTGGTTCTTGGTGTTCTTGGCTGGGAAAAAATGGAGTGATAATCCAGATTTTTTGGGTTCAACGGGGCACGTCGTGACCAAGCCTGAGGGGTGCCACGGCACATGTGGCCATTTTGGCCTAGGGATGCCTTTCACTAGGGGGCGCACCACAACTCACTAGCCAAGTTGCATCCCACATCCCTTTTTGGCTGGGGTGCTTTCTCTTTGACTTGGGGGCAAGTCGCGACCCACTAAGCCAAGTCACGACCCGTCTGGGGATTTTTAGCCTTAGAATTTTTCAAGAATTGGTAGGGCTTGGGGGTTCGACCCTAGGTGCTTGGGACAATTTCTACTACCTAGTTTAGTAGAAATTGAGGTCTCGGAGGCTAGTTTCTGTCTCCTAGGTGTTTTTGTAACGACCCAAATTCGCTATTAAGGCTTAAGGGCCTTGAGTAGTGTGCCTGGAGGGCATAATGGGATTTTGTGTGTGACTTTAATGAATTTAATGCATGATTATGATTTAATGCATGATATATGACTATTTGATTATTTGAGATGCATGACTATGTGAATTAGTATGCATGTAGACCTGATTATCTTAGAAAGAGCATAATTGTAATTTGGCCATGTTGGGCATGACTGTGTTGATATCTGTGATCTATGACTCGAGACGATCCTAGAATGAGCAGGTTAGTGGAAAAGTCAAAGCGGGAATCTATACCCGGCTTGGGTTAAGCCTGGGAAGTTTAAATGAGAATTTGGAAAATATACTGAGGTTAATCTTGATAATGAGGAATGTATAATTGGTGATTAATCAGGTATTGAGTAGCGAGCGGGAATTATTAGGAACACTTGAGGAATTAGTGGGAGTTTGGGTAATATGACTAAAATGTCCATTTATGGGCATAAAGGTTTAGAGTTATTAAGGGAGGGCATTTTGGTCTTTAGGCTTGTAAGAGATGAATTAAAGGGGGGGCTTTATACTTTGTGGATTTTGTAGAAAAAGAGTTATAGGCTGAAAAGAAAGAAGGAAGAAAAAGGAAAAGAGAGAAAAGCTGAAGGGTTTTTGTTCCAAGATTCGGTTTGCGGCTCTCCCAACCATTTTCCTTCATTTTTCTTGGAGTTAAGCTCAGTGGAGAGCTAGGGTAGGCTGGGCATCAAGGATCCTAAGCTAGACTTGAGAATTGGCAAGGGATTAGCAAGATCACATCAGAAATTTGAGGTAAGTTCTTGGGGATTTCAGTTTTAGGGCTTTACTGGTTTGAACTGTGTTTTTGAGCTAAATGGATGGGATTTTTGGGGAAATCAGGTCAAGGTTGTGAAGGTGCAAGCTAAGGAGGTCTAGGGTTCAACTCAAGGTCAAATTTCCATCCACGGTATGATTTCTAAGATCTTATCTTTGTTGTTTGAGTGAATTTCTGGTTTTTGGGTTCATTATGATAGATTTTGAGTTTTGGGTTGCTTGAGCTTGGGGTTGAGTTCTTGGGATGCTTGGGATGAGTGTGAGGTGTGGATAAGTGTATTTTTGGGCTTAGGAAAGATTTGGACAAGTTTAGGGTTGAAATGGTAGAAGAAAATTGCAAGAGGCGATTTTTGGGTTGGTCTGGCTGCAACTAGCGCTACAGCGCTAGTCAGGGGGCGCTGTAGCGCTAGCCCCTGTTTCTGGGGGATGGTTCGGCTTGTAGTGCTACAGCGCCCTCTTTAGAGGGCTGTAGCGCTGCACTGTTCACAGAAGGGGATTTTTGGGTTTTTGATGAGGGATTTTGACCTAGGGTTCAAGGCTCGATTCCACCACTTTGTTTTGGGGATCTAGGACTTCCCGGGGGCTCGGGATTGGTCCCGAGGCTAGGTTTTGGACTCGAGGTTTGGTAATGACTTTGACTTATGGATTTTGCTTAGGTAAGCGCTAGGGCTCGAGTAGGATCGTGCTCAAGGAGTCAGGTTGATCAAGGCCATCGAATTTAAAGGTAAGAAAACCGTAACACCCGGGATTAGAGCATGGGCCCACAGTGTTATTGCAGGCCATGGCCCTAGATTGTGTTTACTTGCAAATGTATGACCTTGGATGAATTATTTTATGTTTGAATGATTATTTCGAAATGTATTATGCGTGCGATTATAAAGAAATGAACGGCTAAGGCCGAGAGCGGCAAAGGCCGGGTACGGCCTTGGGGCCGGAAGTAACACTCAGCACATGGGGTGCTTATAGACAGGGTGGGACCCAAGGGATACATGAGTTATCCTGACGGTGAGGACTGAGACCCCAGGCTTTGGTAAGGCCTCTGGGGCGGCATGGCCGTGCCTATTTAGTCTAATGGTTTTCCTATTTATCAGTGGATTATGTAAGCTATATTCTATGCATATGTTATGTACTATTTGGGTTTTCTTGCTGGGCTTCGGCTCACGGGTGCTCCGTGTGGGAGGTAAAAGCAAGGAGTCAGTCAACCAGCCATGAGTATGGAGAGCGTGGGGGCGGCACGTACATGTTCAGCCTGCCCGACTGCTTTGGTTGGGGGCATTTTGTATATGGCTGTATTAACTCATTCTTTTTATAGTTGACCTGGTGTAAATCTATTTTTGATTTGTAAATATTTTGTAAACCTTATTTTTGGGATCTCAGATGTTTGATACTTAATGTTTTCAATGAAACTAAACATTTTCAAAGAGTAAAGCCTTAAGTTCTGGTTTATTCACACTTTTGGTTTTAGAAACCACGTAGAGTCAGTCAAAAGCACGATTTCTGTTTTAAACTCACTAAGTAACGGCCCTAAGTTAGTAGGGCGTTACAGTTTTATTCCGATTGGAAGTTGATGGATACCCATTGGCCCTTGTGACACAGTATATCGCCAAGGCTCAGGGCTAAGGATCGTTCTCGGAACCATTTCACCTTCTCCGTTCAGAATTAAAGGTAAGAAAACTACACCCTTTTGTGTAGCTGTGATGGGACTAGGGTTCCCTATATTTGAATACAAATGCTATATGATTATGATATGCCATGTGAGAATGAAATAAACATCATAAGAGTGTTGGGACTGATATTTGCGCATAGGACGCGGCTCGACCATTGAGAGCTGAGGTCAGCTAAATAATCACTAAGCTTGGCCTAAGCAAACCGGAGTCAGTGAGTTAGATAGACTGTGCGACCTAAGGGTGTCGACCCTGAGTATTGTATGATAATTTTGATAAACTGATGAGTATTGATATGTTTACCATTGCTAATCTGGTTTTTATAGCTTGTTAAAATACTGGGTTGAATGGCTTGTGAATCATTAATTGTCTTATCTGATTAAGAGACTGTTATTCTTTATTATGGTTTTCTTGCTGGGCTTTGGCTCACGGGTGCTGCGTGGTGCAGGTAAAGGCAAGGGTAAGATGGATCAACCATGAGTTGTAGAGCTCTGGGGGCAAGGTGTACATTGTCAGTTGCTTGTCCACCACGGCCGAGGAATAGTATAGGAACAGAAAACCTAAAATATGTATTTTGCCATTAGAATGGCGTTTGATTTTATTTAACTTTTGAAAGTTGTAAATTTTTCCTTTAAAACCCTGTTTTTTGGATCCCACGTACTGAACGTATATTTAAATGAAAAATTATTCGTTTGTGACCAAAATCTTTTAACCCTAGCTTGATTATGACTTTAAGATCACATTTTCAACTAAACGACTTGATTAGCAAGCCTTTCACAATTATAAACACAGAGTGTAATGGTCTTGGTTATCAAGGTCGTTACATCCATTAATTTGGCGGGAAGGTCCTAGGACTTGTCTCTCTTTTGGATCATATGGGTAGACAGGCTCCACGACAACCAAGATCGAACATGATCTATAATTTGACGAGAAGGTCCTTGTACCTGTCTCTCTTTTGGATCGTATGGGTCAATAGGTCGCTCAAGGACCAGAATCGAACATGATCTGATGGGGTTGACAGGTCTAAAGGACAAGTCCCTCATTGAAAGTGTAACGCCCTGCGTTTCAGGTACCTTTAAACGTCTCGGGTGGGGATTGTTTTTCTCGAGTTATGAATATTATTTTAAATAATATTATATTTGTTTAGAATTTATTTCCATGAGTTATTGCTAGCCAAATTATGAAGTTTGTGATTAAAAGTCAATATAACACTTTCGGTCTTAGACCGACACAAAAATCCTAATCGGGTAAAAATCTCAGAAAATAAAATGAAAAACTCTGGAAAAATATATTTTGGGCATAAAATACATTCATGAAAATTAAAGATTGGTAAAAAATAATAAACTTAATAGGAAATGGAAATTTTAGGGCATTTTGTGTTAAATGCTTAATTTTACCAAATTGGGGAATTTTATTCAATAAATGGACCTTAGGTTAAATTGTATTGTGTGATTAATTAAATTAAATGTGGGAGACATTTAATTTAATTATTATATGTTATGTTTTGTTTTTAAAACTTTATAAGAGTGAAAAAGGTTATAGAAAAGTGATTTAAACTTTTAATCACATTTAATTAATGTTAATAAGACACAAAGTGACATAAAGTAAAACACTCAAGTGTTTTAGATATTTTAGAGTTGTCTATGTTCTTCCAACCACCCGAAAATCGACGCCCCTTCTCTCATATCACTCTCATCTTGTTCAAAAAATTTCTCTAAAGTTTTCTCTCTATTTTCAACCTCAAGAATACTAAGAATGCTTGGAAGCTTAAGCTTTGGTCTAGGAAGGGTTTCCCTAAGGTAATGTTTAAAAAAACTAGACTTTTGTAAAGCTTTAACCATATATTTTTCAATATCTAAGTATGTATGTTGTTGGGGGAGTTGGTTAAGGTTTTGAAAGAGTTTTGAAGGACCCAAAGCTAGTAGAAACATCCAAACCTAGAGCAAGAACAACAAGAGGTAAAAAGTTTTCCTTTTATGGTTTTTATTTTTAAGCATTATTTTGTATAGCTAATGCATAAAGTTTCTTATCGGTGATGTAATAAGGCGATGGTAGTTTCTTTATAATTTTTATGATTCTTGTGTGTTGATTCTTGAAAATAGGGACCAAAATCCCTAAGGGTTTTGTTGAAAACCCTTAAACATCTACTGTATATTGATTTTGTAAAATTTAATTATACTGTGATGTTGTTGAGATTGAGTACATAAAATTGAGCTTTTGAAACACTCAACAATGTTGAGAAATGAGTGAGTTATGCGATTTCAATGTTTAGGTAAAAATATGTTTTTCCGTATTCTTAATTTTGGGAACTAGTTTGGACAACCACTGTCTACATCAAATGAACCCAGTTCTTTCTAAAAATTGGTGGACATATTCTTGGCATAATCTAGTAATCCACTGTAAAATTTGGTAACAAAATAGTAAACGGTTTGAAAGTTATTAAGTGCCAAAGTTTAGAAAAAAAATAAGGGCTTGAAAATAAGGTCACTTTTACCTCATTGTTTGGAAAATATTTTCACAAATAAAAAACGTTCCTTTTGACCTAAGATTTTACAATGACCTAAGATTTTACAAAGACCTAAATGGCATACCAACAATGGAATTGGGCAATTTTGGTAACAATTGGGTAAGTAAATTTCAAGTTATGACCTAACAAAGTATGTAGTTAAAAATGTGAAAAATGAGGTTTTCACACTTAGTGTAAAAATGAGATTTTGGAACTTAAGGTAAAAAGTAAAATTTTGCTTATTGCAAGATAAAAACTTAGTAAGACTTGAAGACATATTTTGACCTAAAATACCACTTTGAGATTTGTGAGAATTATTTTTATTAAAGAATTTTTATTCTTTCTAAAAATAAAAGATTTAATTTATTGATCAGTTAATAAATTAAAATAGGGTTTAAAACCTATATTTTGAGAAAAGAATTAAGTAAATTATTTTTCTAGTAAGTAAACTTGATTAATTAACTTCGGAAAATTAACTAGTCAAGGTAAGGAATTTTTAACAGTTTTTCTAATTAAGTCAAAATTAGGCTATTTCCTTAAATCGACTTTTAGAGAGTAAAACCTTAAGAAAAATAAAAGGAAAATTAAGAGATTATTTTCTTGAAAAATAATTAAGAAATTTAATTAGTATTTTATGGATATAATACTGGCTAAAATCTTTTATATATTTAACTGACTTGTTGAAAGTACGGGTTAATAGCGATACTTTTAATGAATAAGATTTTTAGCGTATTGTGGGGAAATACTATTGTGATACGCGAGCCTAGGTATCAAGACCATAGGATAGTTCTCCCCGAGACTTAGGGTTTAGTCTAAAAATTTTTAGTATGAATTTCTTGAATGGGTTTAAAACCAAATAAGGATCATTAATCCTTAGAAATGATTTTTAAAATGACCAAACTGCCCAAAATAATAATAATGAATTATGAAGTGCCATAATTAATTTGAGTATACTGTATGGATAATTACAGTATTGGCTAAGCAAATCGGGATTATACATTGGCGGGTGAAATCTTGCTGAGAGCAAAGGACTCCAAGTAAGTCAACTTCAACTGTGTGGCTGCAACATGAAATGACTATTGTATTGTATGTTAGTATAGAGACACATGCACATATATACACTATCGTAGACAGTTTGTTTAGAGACGTTAGTCTAGTTGGTGCTGATTCAGAAAATATGACCGGTAGATATCCGTCATATTCTAGACGACTTATCCCCGTCACACTGCTTGATTTTATTACGTCTGGTTCATTACCGCGATGAGTGGCCAAGAGGTAAGGATTGCTGGTTTAAGCCTAAGGGCACCAAAATGAGTGGGACCTAGGGACCCTCATGCTTACTTAATCAGTGAACGGTTAGAACCCGAGCAATTGCTATGATAAGTTATTCTCGGTTAGAGATACTAGGGGTTGCCAAGTTTGAGTGAGGCTGAACACCCTAGGGGCAACTGCTCACCAGCACCACTGATTAACATAGAAGTCTATGTAAACCTGTGTAACTTCGATTACACTCTTGAATAGTAGCAATGCCATAGGGGACTTGATGGTTACCCTTGTGAGGGATTTACTCTTGGATAAGTAGTGATGCCCTAGGTAACTCGATAGTTACCCTTGATGGGGATATTTATTGGCTAGATCGTAATGTTGATATTCGTTTCTCTCTTACAGAATAGCATTTATGCTGGAGGGCATGATACGCCTGAATTGTTGGAAATTACCGAGTGTTGGTCATGAATAATAGTTGTGATATATTATATTTGCTTGCTTTGTGATTTTTTGAGTGCAGGGATTTATTTGTTTGTATGAAATAGTTGTGATATATTATATATACTTGCTCTGGGATTTTCTAAGTGTAGGGATTCATCTGTTTATATGAAATAGTTTGCCATTGGTTATCAGGCATGACCATAAGTTTGCCAGGACACTTTTGCGTTCTTGAAATTGATTGCATAGGGTCTGGATGGATCTGGAACCCTAATGTTTGTGAGATATTGCTATCTGTGGACAGTAACTTGGTCAGTGACCACCTGTCTTCTCTTCATGCTTTTTGTTTTAAAGTTTAACTTACTAAGCGTTTTCGCTTACCTAGTTGTTTCCTGTTGTAGGTAAGAACAAGGGCAAGGCAGAGAAGTGAGTGCCGGAGTCTACCTTATAAATGTACATGTGGACCACCCTTTTGGGAAGTTGTTTTGTTTTTGGAAATGTTGTGTTATATTCATAAACTAGGCTCACTTTACTCTTTATAAATTATGTTTGTATTAAATGTTAAGTATGGCCATGCGACTTTTAAAATGTTTTCTTTTATACAGGTTTATGAGACATTTTTTTAAATGAACACGTTTATATTTCCGCATTATCGAGTCTTGAAAATCCGTATTAGAGCTCAAGTTGAGCCAGTTCGATAGACAACCCACATGTATATTTCACAAAGATAGACCGGCACTCACTGTAAGTAGTGTCTCTTCCTTTAGTGTGTTGTTTCCTTGTACTTACCTAAATTTTATAAATTGTAGGTTAGAAAAAAAAAATGGCTGACAAACCTTTGGCAATGGATCCCATCGTAGTCGACCCCCGTATGGTGTATGACCACCGGCAAAGAGTCCAGATCTATTGTGCCTTCACCAGCATAACGCCAACCATATTCAACAGAGAGATCCATTCCGACGAATTCTGGGCATGGAATTACTCGTTGAACACCATTTTCGAGGACATCTGTACACCCCGTAGGTTTAGGGTTGGATTGGCAAGTTTGTACCTGAGAGGCACAACTTTTCTTTGGTACTAGGAGAGGCAGTCAAGGCCAACCACTCCATACTGGACTACCTTCAAGATATCAATTGAGATGACCTTTGGACCTCTGGGTAGTAGGTCGAGGTGGCATATAGACTTATGCGAGCTCTTTGCTGCGCAGAACGCCCAGGCATATGCGGTAGAGGCAGCACAACGATGAGCAGCAGCAAATCCAATGGTAATAGAGGCCCCAGTTGTAGGTGAGAAACTGCCAGTGGGTGAAGCAGCTGATGGCAAACTCGGCGATGGTGAAATTTCTTATGAGGAGCCGATGGACCAGACTAAGGAAGATCCTGAAAAGGATCCTGAAGAAGATCCTGAGGAAGATCCTGAGGAGGGCTCGGATATGGCCACCGACAGCGACACATAGTAGGTGCTAGGGGCTACATAGGTGTTAGAAACCAACCTACTATTGAAATATGTACCTACCATATATATAATTAAGAAAATAAGTAATTTGTCTAGCAGTGATATAAGTCTGTTTTTTAGGGCTAATTTTGTAAATCCCTTAGACTAGTCGACCTGAACTTGAAACGTTGTTGTATATGGTATAAGTTATGAAATAAAGTTGCTAACTTTTGTTAAAAAGTTTTGATTGCTTGTTGTGCTTGATATGTTTGGCGTGCTTAATTAGGTTAATTATCTATCTGTGTTGATATTAAATTCTCGTCCTTATGCGCTAAGGAGCTTTTTGATATGAAATCAAACAAAAGGGCAAGGACAAGAGCTCAAATAGGAAGGGGTGTTGCTGGCCAAGGTTAGACCGCGCTTGCTGATAGAGCTTAGAACGCGCCTGCCGCTAGAGATCCAAACCAAGATGCTAGAGTTCGCGAGATAGCCGAGTAGATGAATAATCTGCAAAGGCTAGTGGAGACGCAGGGAGCCCTAATTGAAAGAAGGCAAAAGAGACAGGAGGACTCTGATGCCCTCCAAGCTGAAAGGTTTAACACCCTTACAGGATGACTCTCCATGCCACCCAATAATGCTCAGAACAATGAAATACCACCTGAAAACAATAAGGAATAGAACCCTGGCTTGCAGGTTGTCATTGAGAAACTGGTACTGCTAGTAGAAGCACCAATAGCTACCCAAGCGAAACCTATATGAGAAAGGTTCAGCAACCAGAATCCACCTATATTCGAACGGAGTAGTGACCCATCAATGGCAGAAGAATGGATCAATATTTTGGAAAGGATCTTCGACTTCATTGGAACTACCGAGAGGGAGTAGGTAGTTTCTGCGACCTATATGCTCAGAAAAGATGCCCGCTTCTATTGGGACGCAGCCAAGAAAGGGAATAATGTTTCTGAGATGGAATGGCTAGAGTTCTTGACATTGTTCAATGGCAAGTACTTCAGTAAGGCAGTGATCGATCACAAAGTGAATGAGTTCACTAATCTGAAGAAGGGAACGTTGAGCGTGCAGGATTACGTTCAAAAATGTAACGCCCTACTTCCTTAGTGTCGTTACTAACTGAGTTTAAAACGTGCAGTTAACTCGCTAATCGAGGTTTTAAGACAAAAGTGTAGCTAACCCATAAACAAAGTAACATAATTTGAAAATATATCCATTCATTGAAAATTATAAAGCGTTTAACATTTGGGATCCCAAAATACTGTTTAGAAATATTTACAACTAAAAAATATAACTAAAGTCGGCTAAATGACAAAATTTAGGTTTAATACAAACATCTCCCAAAAATACTCCTGGTCATGGCAACCAGGGAGGCCAAACATGTACGCGTCGCTTCACGCTCTCCGTGCTCATGGTTGATCAACTTTCCCTTTGCCCTTACCTGCACCATAGAGCGCCCGTGAGCCGAAGCCCCGCAAGAAACTCACACAAGCAAATAACATATGCATTTCAATCATTCAACATATAATCTAGCCACCAACAGGCTAAACACATACAACCACGCCGTCCCAGGTCCTTTACCAAGCCCTGAGTTCACAGTCTACACCGTGAGGATATCCTAGGTATCCTATAGGGTCTCACCCTGGTAACTCGCACCCCACGTGCTAAACGCTGCTCCCGGCCCCTTGCCGTACTCGGCCTTGCCGTTCTCGGCCTTCACCATTCCCGGCTCTTGCCGTTCATTCACATATATGCACACATAGCATAACTGAACAAATATTTAAACACGTATAAACAAAATCAATGGGGCTATGCCTTGCAACAGAATCATATAGGGTCGTTCCCTGCAACACAAACTATAGGGCCTCACCATCCTCTACGGGTACAGTAGTTTTCTTACCTATGCCCGAGCTTTCTAAGCACCGATGTCCCGAGCATAGTCCCCTAGTCCGACCCTCGCTGAAACCCTAGCCACAACACATCAACAATATCCATCCATTAAGTTCTAATCCATTAAATATCTTTGGGTCATAATTCTAGTCTCCAGAACCTTGAATTCTATCAATCTGGGTGATAAAATCCATTTTGAGCCTTAAGTTTTGGTTTCCCGAGCCTAAAACCTTGTTAGGATCCAAAAACACACTAAGTGTCGCGTCCCCATGAGCCCATGCCGCTGTCCGCCTCAACTAGAAACCCCCAACCCCAAAATAGGGTAGGTGCGCCGCGGCCCAAGCCAACCCTTGTCGCGGCCCTCCCTGCATCCTGACCTCCAATTTGTTCTAGAGGGCCACAGCTCTGCAAGAAAAATGCCACAGCACAACCCTTCAAACCCAGAAAAATCCTCCATTTTCTCCACCAAAACCAAGCTAATTTACCACAAAATCAACCCAAAAATTCAAGCTAATCATCACAGAAGTTCTACCATAGTCTCAGCAACAAAACCTAACAACAATTAACCCCAAAACTCATCTAAAACTTAGAAATGATTCTTAACTTAGCTCACATGCATAACTCTGAAATACCAGTAGAAAATCAACATAATTCATCAAGTTAAAAAGCTTACCTTTGCTTAATTAAATATCTGAGTTAATCTCCTAAGCTTCAAGCTTCAATCCCACTAAGCTCCAGCCTTGATTTCTGAATTTCCTAGCTTAATCTCCTCAAAGCTTCCCCTTGGTAAGGTTGAGAGAAAATAAGAGAGAGAGAAGAGGATGCTGGGTCAGTTCACTAATTTGTGATTGCTTCCAAGATTTGTTTTACTTACTTAAGTCTCTAAGGTTACCTCAAAGACTCGAGGTATCAAAAACATCCCCAAGGGAAAAATGGTAAATTTCTCCATTATTCCCTCCTAAACGTTCTAACCTCAAATATATCTCCAAATATTTATTTCCATAACCCGATATCCCAATAAAACATCTAATGCTCGAAATACCCCTCAACTCGCCCCGAGTCGGGTATTCGACCCTGTTGTGACTTTCTAGCTATCCGCTCTTTAGGACTGTCTCGGATCGTGCTACACACATATATAACAAATATACCACAATAATTACATTTATGCCCTCAACAGACTAAAATTACAAACATGCCCCTAATAACCAGACGGGGCCCACATGCATATTTAATTCACCTAAACATGCATCTTTAATCACATACTCATCAAAATTCTCATATTATATTAATAAATCACTTATTGCCCTCGAGGCACGCTAATCAAGGCCCTAAGCCTTATTAACAGATTTAGAACACTAGAGAAAATTTGACCAGCTGTCTAGGTTCTCGAAGAACCAGGTGAACACTGAAGAGAATAAGACCTAGAGTTTTATGAAGCCCCTGTGCAGAGACATTGCCAAGTGTGTAGACACTGGTAGAACTGGCCCAGAGACATATGCCGAAGCTGTGGAACGGGCTCTTCACCAAGAGTCTTGGGCCATATCGGACAAACCAGAACCACAGAAGATTGAAAATAGAAGGTACAATCCCAAAACCCCCGGACAGTTTCAAGCCAATCAGAATGGCCCAAGGTAAAAATTCAACCCGAGGTTTGGCCAGAGTTCAGAGCGAACAACCAATCGAAGAGGCACAAGACCAATTTTTGGGGGAAGTAACAAAAGAAAAGTGGGACCTCCCAATCATGCAATGGCTAGTCCCAAAAAATAGCTGAGACATGAGTTTGAACAATGGCCACTGTCCAACAAGTGTAACCAATGCCATTGGGGAGAGTGTGGGGTATGTCATAACTTTGGAAAGCAAGGGCACTTTTCTAAAGAGTGCTGAATGCCAGCCAAGGGCAACGAAAATGACCAAAAGAAACAAATTGGAGCTCCACCTCGATTTTATGCACTTATATAAAGCAAAAAAGGAGCTGGACCATCTGATATGGTGTCAGGTCAGATTTCTATCGCCTAAACCTCGGCATATGCATTAATGGATACTGGTGCATCGCATTCTTTTGTATTTGCATCCTTTGTGGAAAAATTAAATAGAAGGATTGAGCCTATGCCTGTTATTTGTGGGGTATCCTTGCCTTTAGAAGATGATATGCTAGTGTGGACATGGGATAGAACCATACAAGTTTGGGTTAAAGGTCATGAGCTGACGGAGGATCTGTTAGTCATGGACCTACATGAATACGACGTCATATTTGGGATTGATTGGTTAACCATATATTGAGCTGTTATCAATTGCAAGCACAGAAAAGTGGTCTTCACCCCAGCCGGAGAAGAGCCATTCGAGTTCAAGGGTACGTCAAGAAAAAAGAAGTGCCCCATCATTTCTGTGATGAAGGCGAGAAAAATGTTGTGTGATGGATGCATCGGTTTTCTGGAAAACATAGTGGATAAGGATAAAGAGACATGTCAATAACCTTCTGAGGTAACGATTGTGTGCTAGTTTCACAGAGTATTTCCTGAAGATCTCCCAGGCATTCCACCAGACTAAGAGATCGTGTTTGAGAAAGAGCTAATGCTGGGAACTGTGCTAATTCCGGGAACTATGCTGATCTCAAAGACTCCTTATAGGATGGCGCCAGCTGAACTCAAGGAGTTGCAATTGCAACTGTAAGAGTTACTGGACAAGAATTTCATAACTCCAAGCCATTCTCCGTGGGGAGCCCCAATCTTATTTGTGAAGAAGAAAGATGACTCAATGAGAATGTGCATTGACTATCTGGAGCTGAACAAAGTGACAGTCAAGAACCGATATCCTTTGCCTAGGACTGACGATCTTTTCGATTAACTACGAGGAGTGTCAGTATTTTCCAAAATAGACTTGCGATCAGGCTATCATCAGCTCAAGGATAAGGAGACGGATATACCAAAGACGGCCTTCAGAACACGCTACGGTCACTACGAGTTCTTAGTGATGTCTTTTGGACTAACCAATGCGCCTGCAGCATTCATGGATCTCATGAATCGTGTATTTCAAGAGTATTTGGACAAGTTCGTCATCGTGTTCATTGACAATATTCTAATATACTCAAAAAGCCAGGAAGAGCATGCAACGCATCTGGAACTGGTCCTTCAACATCTGTGAGATGAAAAGCATTACGCTTAGTTTTCTAATTGCGAATTATGGCAAGAAAAATTTGCTTTCTGGGGCACATAGTGTCGGGAGACGAAATTTCAGTAGATCCCACCAAGATAGAAGTTGTTAAGCAGTGGAAACCTCCGAAAAATGCTCATGAGATTAGAAGTTTTCTTGGGTTAGCGAGACATTACCGACGATTTGTGGAAGAATTTTGCGAAATGACCGCATCAATGACTGCCCTCACCTGCAAAATCATCAAGTATGAATGGACTGACAAGTGTGAGAAGAGTTTTCAGGAGCTAAAAACAAGATGGATCACTACCCCAGTTCTGGCAATCCCTAATGGCACATAGGGGTATACTATTTATAGCGATGCCTCAGGCCGAGGGTTGGGAGCAATGCTGATGCAACATGGAAAAGTATTTTCTTATGCTTCTTAACAGCTAAAAAGTTATGAGAAGAACTATCCAACTCATGACCTGGAGCTGGCGGCACTGGTTTTCGCACTGAAAATTTGGAGGCACCACCTGTACGGGATACACTGCGACATCTACACTAATCACAAAAGCCTGAAATATTTCTTCACTCAGAAGGAATTGAATATGAGACAGCGTCGATGGTTGGATGTAACGCCCTACTACCTTAGAGCCGTTACTAAGTGAGTTTTAAACGTGCATTTAACTCTCTAAACGAGGTTGTATGTCAAAAGTTTAATTCAATCATAAACAGTGAAATAAACTTTGAAAATAATTCCATTTACTAAAAATCATTGAGTGTTTGGCACTTGGGATTCCAAGATACTGTTTAGAAATATTTACAACATATAATTACAAGTCAAGTCGACTAGACGACAAAATATAGGTTATAATACAACCATCTCCCAAAAACCACTGGCTGTGGCAGCCAGGCAGGCCAAACATGTACACGCCGCTTCATGCTCTCCGTACTAATGGTTGTTTGACTTTCCCCTTGCCCTTACCTGCACCACAAAGTACCCATGAGTAAAAGCCCATCAAGGAAACCCTCACAAGCAGATAACACATGCATAACAAACACTTATCAATTAAACAGACCATCAATAGGCTAAACACATACAGCCATGCCGTCCCAGATGCTTTACCATGCCCTAGGTTCGCGGTCTACACCATGAGGATATCCTAGGTACCCTTTAGGGTCTCACCCTGGCAACTCGCACTTCACGTGCTTAACGCTGCCCCTGGCCCCTAGTCGTTTTCGGCCTTGCACTCCACGTGCCCATCGTCGTTTTCGGTCCCTTACTGTTTCCGGCCTTGCCGACCTCGGCCTGCGCCGTTCCTGGCTCTTGCCGAACATTTACACAAATGCATACATAGCATAATAAAGCAAATACAAATTATGAACAAATCAATCAAAGGGGCTACGCCCTGCAACAGAGTCATATAGGGCTCAGCTCTGCATACAAGCTCTGTGGAAGACAATGGTTTTCTTACCTGTGTCCCGAGCACCTTAAGTACCGAAGTCACGAGCACGATCCTTTATCCTGAGCCTCTTCAACAAAACCTAGTCACAACACATATAAAACACTCTTTAAAACTAACCAATCCAAAACCATTTCTCGGGACCAATCTCGTACTCTCGGGACCTCCAATTTCCCAAAACAAAGTAGCGGAAACGACCCCCGAGCCCCATGGGCAAAAACCCTAAAATGGAAATTTTCCCCAGCCCAAAAATGGCCTAGCGCCGCGGCGCCCTCCAATGAGGGCCGTGGTGCACAGAATGGCCCACGCCCCTACTATAGCCTAGCACCGCGGTGCAGAAGAACAGGGTCGCGACGCCCCTTCGCGAACCCAGAATTCTGGGTTTCTCCAAATGTTTTCCCCGAGCCCAAAAACACTCCCAAACAAATCCTAATGCGTACCTAAGCTTAAAATTTAAATTAAAACCCTCAAATAAACCATCTAACATCTTATAAACACCAATAACAAGTCTAAACACATAATCAAACCCATGATTCACACTTTGGTTTCAAATTTCAGAAACTTAAACCAGTAAACAAGAAACTTAAACGAAGACTTGTAAAGCTTAAAACATTCCTCAAAATTCTTAAACCATACCAGAACAAACTTCATAAATGCATAGAATTCTTACCTCAAATGGAAATTCAACTCTGAGCTTTCTCCAATCCCAGCTTCCAGCTAACTTCTCCTGTTCCCAAACTAAATTCCCACACAAACCAACTTTCAGCTTCCATCCTCAATCTCTCAAAATCAAGCTTAGAAACCCAAACAAAGAAGAGATGAACACCTTACCTCTGACCTTGGCACACCTTTGAGCTAACTTTCCTAGCCATAGCAGCCAAATTCCTCCAATTCACTAGCCCAAAATCCTCAAAACTCAGTAAGTCTCCAATCACCAAAGAGATGAAGAAGAAATCGCATGGAAGGAAGAGAGAGCTGAGAAGTTCTGTTTTTCTTTCTTTCCTTTGTTTTCTAAACCATTCTAAAATTCCCTCAGCCTTATCCCATCACAACCAGCTGCCAAATGACCCAATTACCCTTCCATCTAACCCATACTCTAACTAATCCTCAAGGACAACTTAGACCTTTCCTAACTTCTTACAAATATACCATTTCCTCACTTAGAGTAACCATCCTCAATGGTTACCTATGGTTACCCAAGCTACTAGAATACCATTAACCATTAACCCAATTTATAAAATTCCCAAAATACCCCTAGGCTCCTCCCGAGCCGGGTATTTAATCCCGTTGTGACTTTTAAACTAATTAGCTTCCTAAGACTATCTCGGAACGAACATCACAACTATATCACCACTCACATGTGGTATTGATCGCATTATACAATTATTACATTTATGCCCTCAGCGGGCTAACACTACCAATTTTCCCTAACAACCAAATGGGGCCCACATGCATATTTATTTCACCTAAACATGCATTCTAACCACATATTCATTAAATTCACATAAATTAATACAGTATAACAATTATTGCCCTCCAGGCACACTAATAAAGGCTCCAAGCCTTATTAGCAAATTTGGGTCGTTACAACTATCCCCTCCTAATAAAAATTTCGTCCTCAAAATTTACCCAAACACATCAATCAGTAAACCCCGCATCTCTGACCATAATTTCCAAGGTCCACTGCCTTTACTTTACTCCTCGACAACACTCTTACGAGAGTAACAATCTTGTTCCACAAGATCTTGTCTAATAGCCATACTTTCGTTAGCCCCCCGCTTGCACCGCAACCCTACTGAAGCTTCAGGGTCTACTGAGATTACAATGATCACCTCATTGTCTTATTCCTGATTCCAGACATACCCATAAGACATCACCCCTACTAGGGTGAGATCAATTTATAGGCCCCTAGCCTAACCCTTGGTACAACTTCAAAATTTATGTTGAATCATGAGTCAGAACTCCCCTTTCTTTCTCTAAACACCATACTATTCCTTGTCTGCTCTTACTTAGAGAGATACAAATCTCTCATCTCGGAACTTTATTTTCCAAAATTTAACAATTTACAAGTTCTTTTATTCTTCTAGATAGGCAGACACTCCTGCCTTAAGAATTCCAACAACCTCTTCGGCTTTCCCTCTGGACCAGTACTAAACCGTAGTATTCACTATCTTTCACCTCTTACCATGTCCTATGTCGTGTTACCTTAGCTAGACGCCAGTATTTGTCACCATGACTAAATTATCAAGGATTACACTTTCCTTAATATCTCAAGTATTTGCATACTCAATGCTTAATTCCTTAAAATATTTGCTAAGCTTTCAGACTGCTATTCCATTTGCAATCAACCAATAATTCCTGGTTCCCACTCTATTCCCTTCGTTCTTTAGTTCCTTTCCAAAACATAGAATACTATAGGGTCTCAATTCAGTACCATCGACATTCTACCCTGTTACCAGTTCACCTTAACCAACTACATTAACTCATTTAGCTGAGTTAAAACTTTTCATGTCCAAACACCTTACTTATAGTCTAATGTGGTCTATTCCTACGATACACCACCACATCACTTTACCCCCCAGTGTCCAAAAGAAAACACTAAATTCTGTCACCCGCTCAACCCTCTCGGTGCAATGTACCCTAGGAGGTGGAATGATATCCATTCAGAATTCTCATTTCTATGCCAAATTCTCATTGGATCTTTCATCCGATCCTGTTATCCCAACTTGTACTACCTTGACAAGGTTCTTCCGTGTTTCAACCGAAGCCAACACTTTGGATTCCATAGTTCAGTGATACTCACCCGTTTATCATTACATACTAACGCTACACCAATCTCAGTCGTTGCCTTGTCCACTCCATTACAATTTGTGGCGTTATTATTTGACTGACACACGCCTTCCAGTTAGGAGTTCTGCCTCCAATTAAATTTCCCCTCCTACAGTCGAGGATTTCAAACACCAATCACCCATCTTTTACTTTTCACTAAATCTGGGTCTTAGCGTTATCTTTCTTACAAATGACCAAATGTTTGTTACCTTTTACTATGCGTACTTTGCCTACCCATTAAATCAAGTAAATTTACCATGTTCCCATTTTACCTCCCACGAGGCTTAATCCATCCTCTCATCAGTCTGAGCCTGGGCGTGCCCAAACCTGTGATGCAACCCTCACAGTTTCATGTCTTCATCAAAAGTTAGATTCTTTAAGCTGTAACAATTTATCCAACCATAACACGCATATTCCCGCATTACCAAGCACTAATCAATTCTTACTCTATCCTTTGAAATCTTGTTCTAACACTATCCATTTAATCTAACTCCAAGTTCTGCTGTTCCTCCAATCTCCAGAGTAGGCATCTACGAAGGCACTTGTGTAGTGGATGACGTGTTTGCCAATCTTGTTGTGTTCTCTATCCCTCAGACATTCTTTAGTAGCTTCTTTGTGGCTTCAGACCAAACCTCTACATACCTGTCCCCTCTTCTTCTTGTAGCATTACTCTGATAACCCTAGCAAGACCAAACCGACACTTCATGGAGTTTTACCTATGACCCTGCTTCTTTAATACTAACATCTTCAGCGCAGTCGTTCACTTTCTACTTCTGACTTGGGGTAGTCCCTCACACCATCCATAAACCATGAAGGAGATTTGTCCGTACAGTTCCTATACCTTCTACTTGTAGAGCTCACCTGAGTAGCTAATGCTTAAATCAATTAAGAACCTTTGTTACAAATTCATCACACCCTACCCGGTATAAGCTATGATTCCTGAAATGTCACTCTCCTTGTCCTTCAGCTGGTAATAACTAGACCGTAGATCAACTCCTGGAGACATTGCCCTGTCTAGCACCCGGGCATCTACAGCCTTTATTCTTATCAGATGATGCTAACAATTTCCACAATGCGATGCTCTATCTGATTCACCCCGAGATCAAACTTCTTCAACTACTTCAGTAGTTTTTTTTCTTGTCAAACCATTATCATCTTTCATAATGTCCCTGATACCAAACCTATCTGTAGCCGAGTTATGGAGTGTGCCCAATCCTTCTTTTTACACCTATCTGAATCCCTACTAGTCAGCTTAGTTTCTATTCCGTCCAACTAAAGTATTCCAATTGATTTTCCCCACTATCCATGGTTGTTTCTTAACAAATTTATTCCCACTCTGACCCATGCTAAGGCTTCCATATGACGAGCTCTATTGCTCTCACCATGAGTCCTTCTATCACCTATGCCCCAATTCCTCTTCCAAAAATTCCTAATTCCTCTTAATATTTCCAGCCCTTCGCAAAGTATCTTCGAACATATTCCTTATGTCCGACTCTTTCTTGACACACTCTCATTACCGAGCTCTTCCAGCCCATTATATATCCAGAAACGTGAACTTCCAGTTAACTGGTCAACTCCGAAGAACTAGCGTCAGCTTCAAATGTAACAAGGCGTTCCAGTCTTCCATCCCCTAGCCATGGAAAATCCATCCCGACATATCGAGTCATTCTATGTAGAAGTCATGCCCTTACCTGACATCCTCCCAGGTGGCATCTCCTGCCTCTGATGCATAGTAGATAACTTCACTGGTTTCCATCACTATCCTAACGGCTATCTTATCAATCAGGTTTTCCCCCTTTCTGGCAAAACCAGGAGCTATAAAGCTTTCCGGGGTTCTTCTACTTCGATTACGGAGAATCTATCCTTACTAAACTCCACCAAAGGAAGCACTGCCATTTGCAGCTCTGGCACTCATGCTCTATACATCATTCCTCAATTCTTCGAACAACATGGCCCTCTCCGCTATCTACATACAGATGATGAGTTCTTACATCGGAGCGACCCAAATACTTTGGACTATTCCAGAGTTTAATCCTTCAATGGGTCATCATCATTTCCAACTACATCCATCTGCATCAATTCTCGAAATGAATTACCCAATTCACAAAACCCATAGGTTTACACTGTTGTTACCTTATCATTCCAAACCAAGCTTATTTTCCCTCCAATCTCCATAGTTCAAACCATGTCTTTATAACCTCTTCAATCAATTCACCATCTAAGTTCTTTCCAACCCATCATGCCAATGCCTCGGCCCGAGTACCATTTCCAGGCATCCCTCTGCCACAATACTTCACACAACCCTTTAGTCATGATCCCTCATCCTCTTAAAACCAAGGGTGGAATTAACTTTGCCCATCCACTGACCAATTCTTTGTCAACCCAAATTTTCCTCAAAACTAGAGGATAACACCCTTCAGGCCTTTCATATAATACCCTTATCTGTCCTACCCTCACAAAAAAAACAAACACTGGTATCCTTACTGTCAAAGCATACAAAGCAACTCTTTTCCCAGAGAAGTCTGTTGTTCTTCCGTCTCGTCTCAACTATTAAACTCCACAACTTATTCACATACCAGTGATCATCTGCTGTGGCTTTCAGGGATAGATTGAGGTCTCTAACTCCAACTATTATCTAGAATCCCCCTACAAACAATGCTAAGTCCACTTAACAATTCTAGGCACAAAAAATTTGAGTTCATCTGCCACTACTGACCAAACTCCTCAACCCTAAGGTTCACACTCTGAACCAATCCACAACTAGATCCAAATAACCACAGTTAGAATGCATACATAAAGCATATTAGGCCAAATCCACAATGCCATACATTTAGCTACCAAATTTTATCTCAACTAAGTGTATACACGTTTCATCATGCTTCATACAAGCCAATAAACAGATATTACATATGGATTCAATTTAGGCAGTTAACCACATACACTCAATATGCAAACCATTATCCCAATATTCATCCACATGCAACAACAATGCTATTTAGCACACTTTAATCTCATCATGCAATAGTCAAGGCCAAGCCCTATCAGTATCTCATGCATATGTCAACTCATTCATCATGCTCCATATAAATAAGTAGGCAAACAGGGCATTCAAACATATGTTCAAGCATATCAATCATTCATACCAACCAACCCTGAGTCGAGCTTGTCACTGACAGCGAGCATACACGTTCGGTCAATCTCCAGAACCAATAAACCTTGGCTCGCTATAATACCAAGTTGTAACGCCCTACTACCTTAGATCCATTACTAAGTGAGTTTTAAACGTGCATTTAACTCGCTAATCGAGGTTTTAGGTCAAAAGTGTAATTAAATCATAAACAGTGAAATAAACTTTGAAAATAATTCCATTTACTAAAAATCATTGAGTGTTTGGCACTTGGGATCCCAAGATACTGTTTAGAAATATTTACAACATATAATTACAAGTCAAGTCGACTAGACGACAAAATCTAGGTTTTAATACAACCATCTCCCAAAAACCACTGGCTGTGGCAGCAAGGCAGGCCAAACATGTACGCGCCGCTTCATGCTCTCCGTACTCATGGTTGGTTGACTTTCCCCTTGCCCTTACCTGCACCACAGAGAACCTTTGAGCCGAAGCCCAGCAAGGAAACCCTCATAAGCTGATAACACATGCATAACAAACATTTATCAGTTAAACAGGCCATCAATAGGCTAAACACATATGGCCATGCCGTCCTAGGCATTTTACCATGCCCTGGGTTTACGATCCACACCGTGAGGATATCCCAGGTACCCGTTAGGGTCTCACCCTAACAACTCGCACTTCATGTTCTCGACGCTGCCCCCGGCCCCTTGCCGCCTTCGGCTTTGCACTATACGTGCCTAACGCCGTTTCTGGCATTGCCGACCTCGACCTGCACCGTTCCCGGCTCTTGCCGAACATTTACACAAATGCATTCATAGCATAATAAAGCAAATACTAATTATGAACAAATCAATCAAAGGGGCTACGCCCAACAACACAGTCGTATAGGGCTCAGCCCTGCATACAAGCTCTGTGGAAGATAGTGGTTTTCTTACCTGTGTCCCGAGCTCCTTAAGCACCGAAGTCACGAGCACAGTCCTCTATCCTGAGCCTCTTCAACAAAACCTAGTCAAAACACATATAAAACACTCTTTATTACTAACAAATCCAAAACCATTTCCCGGGATGAATCTCGTACTCTCGGGACCTCCAATTTCCCAAAACAAAGTAGCGGAAACAACCCCCAAGCCCCCTGGGCAAAAACCCTAAAATGGAAATTTTCCCCTGCACAAAAATGGCCTAGCGCCACGGCGCCCTTCAATGAGGGTCGCGACGCATAGAATGTCCCATTCCCCTGCTGTAGCCTAGCGCCGTGATGCAGAAGAACAGGGCCATGGCGCCCCTTCGCGAACCCAGAATTCTGGGTTTCTCCAAATGTTTTCCCCGAGCCAAAACACTCCCAAACCAATCCTACTGCGTATCTAAGCCTCAAATTCAACTTAAAACCCTCAAATAAACCATCTAACATCTTATAAACACCAATAACATGTATAAACACATAATCAAACCCATGATTCACACTTTGGTTTCAAATTTCAAAAACTTGAACCAGTAAACCAGAAACTTAAACCAAGACTTGTAAAGCAAAAACCATTCCTCAAAATTCTTAAACCATACCAGAACAAACTTCATAAATGCAAAGAATTCTTACCTCAAATGGAAATTCAACTCTGAGCTTTCTCCAATCTGAGCTTCAAGCTAATTCCTCTTGTTCCCAAACTGAATTCCCACACAAACCAACTTTCTGCTTCCATCCTCAATCTCTCAAATCAAGCTTAGAAACCCAAACAAAGAAGAGATGAACACCATACCTCTGACCTTGGCACACCTTTGAGCTAACTTTCCTAGCCACAACAGCCAAATTCCTCCAATTCACTAGCCCAAAATCCTCAAAACTCAGCAAGTCTCCAATCACCAAAGAGATGAAGAAGAAATCGCATGGAAGGAAGAGAGAGCTGAGAAGTTCTGTTTTTCTTTCTTTCCTTTGTTTTCTAAACCGTTCTAAAATTCCCTCAGCCTTATCCCATCACAACCAGTTGCCAAATGACCCAATTACCCTTCCATCTAACCCATACTCTAACTAATCCTCAAGGACAACTTAGACCTTTCCTAACTTCTTACAAATATACCATTTCCTCACTTAGAGTAACCATCCTCAATGGTTACCTATGGTTACCCAAGCTACTAGCATACCATTAACCATTAACAAAAAATCTCCAAACCCAATTTATAAATTCCCAAAATACCCCTAGGCTCCTCCTGAGCCGGGTATTTAATCATGTTGTGACTTTTAAACTAATTAGCTTCCTAAGATCGTCTCAGAACGTACATCACAACTATATCACCACTCACACGTGGTATTGATCGCATTATACAATTATTACATTTACACCCTCAGTAGGCTAAAACTACCAATTTACCCCTAACAATCAAATGGGGCCCACATGCATATTTATTTAACCTAAACATGCATTCTAACCACATATTCATTAAATTCACATAAATTAATACAGTATAACAATTATTGCCCTCCAGGCACACTAATTAAGGCTCCAAGCCTTATTAGCAAATTTGGGTCGTTACATTGGAGATATTCAACAACTATGACTACAACATTCTGTACCACCTGGAAAAAGCAAACAAGGTGGCAGAAACATTGAGTCGACAGCTAAGTGCTTACATGATGACAGTGAAAGATATTTTGCCGCAGTTACGAGCCGACCTTGCTACATTGAATTTAGAGATAGTATTCGGTCAATTGGCTAACCTCTCTATCGAGCCTACCATTATTGAAGCTATAAAAGGCTGGCAGGTAGTCGATCCTCGGGTACAAGGACTAATGTATGAAGTAAGGGAGGAGGGCCAACCAAGATTCCATATCTCCGAAGATGGAGTATTGGGGTCCAAAGGCAGAATATGTGTTTCGGATGATGAAGAGATCAAGAAGCAGATCTTTTTCGAGGGACATAATGCTGCTTATGCAATGCATCCAGGCACCATGAAATAGTACCAAACTTGAAGAAGTACTTTTGGTGGCCTGGGATGAAAAAGGAGACAGCAGAATATGTGGCACACTACTTCACTTGTCAGCAAAAAAAGGCCGAACATCAATGGTCAGCCGGATTGTTGCAGCCCTTAGAAATTATGGAATGGAAGTGGGAGATGGTCACTATGGACTTTGTCACAGGTCTACCAATCACTCCCAAGGGGCACCATGCCATTTGGGTTATCGTAGATAGGCTGACTAAGTCTTCTCATGTCTTGCCGATCAAGGTAACTTATGGGGCACAAAAATTAATAGATATTTACATTGTATCAGATAGCGACGGACATTTCACCTCGGCATTCTGGGATAGAATCCAAATGAGGTTGGGTACTAAACTAAAGTTCAGCACTTTTTTCCACCCGCAAACAGACGGTCAAAGCAAACGAACAATTCATACCCTAGAAGATATGCTAAGAGCCTACGTGCTCGACTTTCAGGGTTCATGGAATGAAAAGCTTCCACTAATAGAGTTCGCTTACAACAAAAACTATCATGATTCCATCAAGATGGCTCCGTATGAGGCTTTGTATGGAAGGAAATGTCAATAACCGATTCATTGGCACGAGGCCGGTGAAAGAAAGTTTCTCGGATCGGATGAGGTTGATCAGGTTACCGAGGATCGCTGCTTCAGGTGGGGTAGACGTCCCTGGTACCTTATCCTAAGCACTGGTCCTCCCATTGCTGACCACTCTAGGTTGTGCATCTTTCTTGAGCCTATCAAACACGGTATTGGTGTTGTTCATCGGTTCCTTTCCCTTGCGAGACTAAGGGTGTAGGGGTGGCAGGTTCGCCTTGGCCTTGTCAGTGCGACCCTGCCCCGAGCCTCTTCTCCTACATGAATTTGAGCCTTTAATCAGCCATTTCCATTCTTTCACCCCTCTCAGATGATTGACCCTCATCTCCTACATTGTTTCATCTGTCCCCCTGGGAGGGGGCCTTCTGGTTGGTGACACTCCTACTGCGAGATGAAGTGTTACATTTCTTAGTCATGGAGGAGGTAGTCTTGGATTGTGCCTCTTCATCTTGTCTCTAGAAAAGTGGCTCTAAGAGCATCCTTGGGGTTCGAATCCTCCCTTGGCACTCCCTGTTACTGTTGTCTCACATTCCTGCTACTTTGGCCTTAGCCTCCCTCATCGCCTAAGAAGCGGCTTCAGTGTTAGCTCGGGATAACTGGGTAGCCGCCTTATGGGCTACAACAGCCTCTCGGTGCCTTCGGTCAGCTTCTTGCTCCCTTTGGATCATCCTCTGGACCTGCTTGTCTATCTCTCGTCATTTTCGTTCCATAGCTGCCCTCTGGAGGGAAATTTCTGCAGCAAATCTCTCCTGCCTCGCCAAAAATTGCGCCATATCCTCCTGGTGAGCATCCTATGGATCTTCTTCATCAAGTTGGTATCCAACCTTCACCTGAGGTTCATTAATGGGATCGATGGGATCCTGAGTGTTGGAATCCCTGGGAGTCTTCTTCTTTGTCTGACTGGATTTTGGAGGCATCGTAAAACTGATGAAAGTTTTTTTCTTGATTTCGTACTCTCAATGAAAGCACCAAAATGTTGACCTGTGAAATTAGCCAACGTTCATATGTATAGTATATGACACCTTTTGAATGGAATGAATATAATATATGACAAAGTACAAATATCTAAACAAAACACACCAAATTTTATAGTCGTTTAGCCATGTTCTTCTTAACTGTAATAACCTAATCCACTTAGTCTTTAGTATTGAATCACTCGATAGACAATTACACTAATGAACAGAAGTATTCACTCGTTACTAATTTGCCTAGAGTTTCTCCTAAAATATTCATCACATCCCCCTTAATGAAGCCTTTAGTCATTTATTTATAGTACCCAAGGGCTGTTACATGACCAGTAGTGGGGCTGCTATAGTACCCACGGGCTGGTACACGATTATTAGTTAGTGAAGATACTTGTCCACCTCCCCATGATTATGAGATCGTGGGTCTCCTTGTTTTTTTATCTGGATCATGGTAGACAATGCATGATTGAAACCTCTTCAAAAATGCTAAGTCTAGATTGATCAATGAGAGTTAGGTTCTAGGCTCAACCACCCTTTAGAGCTTGGGTGCTAGGCTCGTTGGTCCTCTGAGTGCTAGTCCTGTGATCTTCTGCGTACAAGGCCTGTTGATCTTCTAGGTGCTAGGCCTATTGATCTCAGTCTGAATGAGCATGAGTTTTGCCCATTTTTGGAGGTATAGGTCGACCACCCTATGGAGGATAAGGTGGGCCGACCACCCCGAGGGGAATTTGGGCATGCATGGGCCGACCACCCCTAGGGGTTAGGGTCAGGATAACCACCCTTAGGGGTTTTTCAACATCTCAGGTCGACCACCGCTAGGGGTTGGGGTCAGGCCGACCACCCCTAGGGGCTAGGGCCAAGCCGACCAACCCTAGGGGGTTTAGGCCTGGTCGGCTTCCCTACAGGTCCTGGAGCTGTATTTTTTGCTCATCAGTATTTCTTCAATACTTCATAGTTTTTCCCTGATTTGTGATGCCACGTGCTGCTTTCTCATTCGCCACATCATCCCTGGATTTTTGAGGGATAACACCATTTATGGCTCACACAAGATCTAGAAAATTAAAATTCTTAAACCAATAGCATCATGTAATTAACGATCCATCATTCAACCATACATTCAAGAAACAAATCCATCCATTCATTATACAAATCAACATACATACAACAAATGCATGCATACACCACAACATTTAATATATATATATGTAGACTGCTCTGGTACAAATTGTTGGAATTAAAAGAGCAAATGAAAGATATGCAACGGGAAATGGGTGTATGAATTTTAAAATATATTAATTTATTTAAACTATATATATATGTAAGCTATTAGTGTATGAAATAAATGTAAGAAATTTATATTTATTAATATCACATTATAATATTTTGAAGTTGTTGACGGTAAGAACTCGTCAACGATTGATGGTTAGAAAACTTCAATCTCTATCCTCTAGGAAGCTATGAGTTAGATGGAAAGAACTCTAAACAACAGGAGAAAACTCAGGCAAGCATGAGAACCAGAAGCATATATTTCATAAGTCTCGTTTTTACATTCAGTTTTCCAACCCCTTAGCCTGAGGGGTTGGAGCCTATTTATAGGGGAGGCTCTATTGGCCTAGGATACAAACGAGTCCCAGACCACTGGGACGTACATAGGTACTCTGATAAAGTAGTGGCTCAGGGCGTAGTGGTGTCTACCCTGATGGTGTCAGAGTCGTGGCCTTGGACATAGTACTGTCGGCTCTGGCGCATGGTCGAGGGTGTCCCAGTGGTCTCACCACTCTTCGTACAGGTCCGTACCGCCACTACTCCTCAGACGCAGATCATAGGGTCGTGCCTCTGTTCTCTCCATAACCGTACACCCCGTGTCAGCGCACGTGTTCCGTACTCGGTGGTCCTCATCAATTCCCGTTAAATGCTCCACGTTCGTTTGGCCTATCAACAAGATTCCCCTAAGTGATCCCATGCCTGTGCCAAGGAGGCTCTTGAGAAGTCGAGGTGCCGAGGGTCAGGGCCGGCCTATGCGGATCGCATAGACACGAGGCTAGGAGCACGGGTACCTCAACACACCCCTCACCCTCGCATAGCGAGGGTCCCTCGCATAGCGAGGCTGCCTCTCCTCCTTCCGAGCATAGCGTCGCGAGGCTAGGAACACGGATACCTCAACGCAGCCCTCACCCTCGCATAGCGAGGCTGATGTTCTTCCTCCGAGATGCGGCGTCGCGAGGCTAGGAGCACGGACATCTCCACATAGCCCTCACCCTCGCATAGCGAGGCTGACGCTCTTCCTCCGAGTGTGGACGAGGCTTGATGCCTGCTGGAATGGGGCGCACGAGGATGGCCAGCTAGGGGCCCTCGCATAGCGAGGGTGAAGTTTGGATCGGCGAGTGGCCAAAGTCCCTCGCCTAGTGAGGGTGACTCTCTTACCCCAACTCCTTCACCATCATGTGATGCCCTTTCAGGACGTCTCGTAACATAGAGCTTCACTTGTGAATAGAATTCACAAGGAAAAAATTCCATATTTACACTTCCCCTCGAGTCTATAAGTGCACTTTTAAGTGTGTTTGTAGACTCTCTCCACTTCTCTTGTTTGATATGCACGGCCAATCTTGGGGGATTTTGCCTTGGCAATTTTTCCAACGCCTCTTGAAGAAGCATGAGGTGAGGCTTGGGGTTGTGTTTCTTTTTTTTTTTGAGCGTCCAAAGAAACACAAAAGTTACCCAACACTTGAGGGCATCCATGAGAGATCCTAAGATTGCATAAGGACCAATCATCCTCCATCGCGGATCCCAAGGTTACCCATACTCTTGATCTCCACCATTTATAGGGAAATAGATCCAAGGGCTAGGGAGCATTGACTTTCCCTATAAATACTCCAAGGCTTGAAACCACTTCTCTACACAAAAACTTGCTTAGCCTAGTGGTATTCCCTCTAAGCCTCTTCCAAGAGCTCCAAGGTTCTATTCTCAATAGAAGCATTTTTGAGGTATCCCTTCTTTTATTTCCATTCTTCTTTCTTTTCTTTTTTTTGTTTTAAATTTTTTTTTCTTTTTAGCTTCGTGGCAAAGCTGGGCATTACCTCACTCCTACGATCTTGCTCCTGCTCCTTTGTAAGTCTGTCCTTGCGTCCCCTCAGTTTCGTATCCCCGCAGGTATGTCTCTTTCATCTCTTCTCCCTTTCGTTTTGCATTGATTATACGAGAGGAAGATTGATGGTTGCATGACATTCAACCTTCAGAGTTTAGCATTTTCTTCGCATAGCCTTTCCAGTACCCATACACCGGCCCTTTTCTTATACCCTCACACTCGTGTTGTAGATATTGAGTCGCCCTTATGCGCACACGCCCTCAAGTCTTAGCTTGTCCATGGCGTCTAGGCGATGTCCCGAAGGTCCGGCTAATGTCGAATTTATTGAGTTGTCCTCCTCCGAATCGGAGGTCGACGCATGTAAACCTTCTAACCGCGGGGGTGTGCGGGCGCTCTACCTCAGGAGATTATCTTACCTTAGACATAAGGCGGACTGTCTAGAGAGGGAGCTAGAATCCCATCCCGGGGATGCGGGTTCTGATCTCTTCCCCCGGCAAGCGACTTACATTTCCCAGCTACAATCCACCCTCCAGGATTGCCTTTCCGAAATTGCCTGCCTAGAAGAAAACTTGCCCCCCGAGCCCTTTTCCTTCTGTCATGACGAGTCTCCCGATTACGTGGATTTCTCCTTTGAAGGAGGTGGACATGAATTGGTTGAGCCGGAGTTCCTTTCCATGGTGCCGCCCGCGTTCCCTCTCCTATCCCCTGTCTTGCGCCTTAGGGTTAAGCAAAAAGCTGGTAGACATAGGACATGTGGGGGATCTTCTAGGACCCTTAGAAAGTCGGTTGCTCATAAATTGCCTTACTTTGTCCAGGTACCCGAGATGCCGAAGAGAGTTTTGGACACTTCTGATGAAGTTGGAAGGTCTACCGTTACCCTGAAGAAATTGGGCAACATGCTGAAAGCCCATAAGTTACCCCTGAACCTCAAGTTTGTTATACCAGAGCGCAAGGAACGCGCATCTGCACCGCAAAAGGGATTCGTGGCGTTTAGCGATGCCATAATCCGATCTGGTGGAGCTCTGCCACTCCACTCTTTCTTCATCAAAGTGCTGGACTACTTTGAATTGGCGCCACTACAATTGTCCCCCAATTCCTGGGTGATGCTCAGCTGTTTGTATGTGTTGTACCATCAGGTGTACTCCAGGGGGCCTTCCATAAGTGAGGTTCATTACTTCTTCACCCTGAGGGAGAATACATCAGCCCCCGGGTTCTACCAGCTCCAGAAAGCCGCGGCCCTTAAAGGGAGTTCCCTCTTGGAGGGATCTATTTCCAATAGGGGGGCTTGGAAGTCAGACTACTTCTATACTTATAGTGGGCAGACCCGATACTCTAACTTCAATGCCCCACGTAAGGCCATCATCACTTTGATCCCATATACCGGAAATTTCTCTTATTAATCGACCTCTTTTTTTTTTATAGTTCTTGTAACTGTGGTAATTTCCTTTCGTTCGATGGCAGGTCTCTTAGGGGTTGTCGGTCCTAATCTGAAACGGGCAGCTCATGACCGGGTAATACAAATCCTGGCTATGCCGAAGGAACGCAAACAAGCCAGCGCCCTTTTCACGGAGAGCAATCTCCACTTATGTGGGCTGCTGACCCCGGATCAGAAAGTTACCTTATGCTCCATTTCCCCTGAATCTGAGGATCCACGCCCCGCGTCACCCGACTCTGTTGATTTACCCCCAGTGGCACCCGTACTTGAGAGTCTGTGGGTATATGGTCACGATGAAAGGAATTACGATGAAGCAGTCGATAGGGATTACGTCTATTCCCCGGGTGACCATATGGATGTTGAGGAGACTGTGGTGTCTGAGAAATACTCCTGCTTGTACTCTGTTGCTAAGGGTGTAGCCGATGACGGTCATACTGGCGGTGCTACCTCTCGGATGTCGCCGTTAGCACCTGGCGGTGAGTTTGCCTTTGACGCCCCTGCCCCTTGCCCCCCTATGCCTAGGAGGAATTTTGTCATTCCCTCTTTTGATGGGGTTCCTTCACCCCCGAGGGGGCATTCCAGGTGGGCATCCACAGGCGTCTCTTTACCCCAGGAGGCGACCCCGCACTCTTCTGCTCCTCGCACTACTGTGGACGGGTCAGGGCCTTCTCGGTCCCCATCCTTGCCAAAACGGGCCTCGACAAGCACTCGCGCCTCCCCCGGCTCAGCTCATGTTTCTATTCCCGAAGATCATCCCCTGGCGAGCCAATATGGGGAAGCCATGAGCCATCACTTGGGAAAATTTCCTGAGGGTGAATGGGGGACGCTGCACGATGTTCCCGAGGCTGAGCTAGAGAATGCCTATATGCGAGCCTCCTTGCAGGTAACTGTCGCGATATTTGGTTTATTAATTTATGATAGCCACATAAATACCTTTTATATTACTTATGGTGTATCATCTGACCCCTAAGGCTTTGTTTCATATCTTCGTCCTCAATCAGGCCTCTATTTTGAACCATCGGCTGCTTGCCTCCCACTCTTCATCGGCTCAACGGTTGCAACACGAGCTTGAGGAGGCACTGAGGAACCTTTCGGTGGCCCAGACTGCGAAGGATGCCTTGTCCAGCCAACTAGCCGAGATGGTATGCCAGAGGGATACCGCCTTGGCCCGGGTTGCCTCAACCTCTCAGAGCAACATTCAGTTGGAGGCTACCATCCAAACTCTGAACGGGAGGATCGCTGTGCTTGAGGCTGAGCTTGTGAACGTGGAGGATCGCATAATCGGGAAAACGTTGCATGCTGTTTGGAGGACTAACCCCACCGTTGACCTATCTCCTTTCGGGGACCATGCCGTCGAGAAGATTTCTGAGTGGAAAGATCACGGTGGAGATTCGTAGATCCCCTTGTACTCTGTCTATGTATGCTTTTGTTATGTAATCCCTTGTACCCTTTCTTCTCTCTCTTTTTTTTTTGTCAAGCTTAAGGGGCTCTGATGAGTCCCTCTTATCACTGTTGTTCGTGGATTACATTTTTTTTTTTATTTATTTGATGGAGATAACCTTTCTGGTGCACCTTGGTTATGCTTGTAAGGACACTTTAACCCGTTGGGCTATTGGGGTCCTTTTATATTCTTTGCGCGCGCTTGTTACTTTTTGCGAGAAGCGTCCTTCTCGTCCTTATACATAGTACTATTTTTTTTTTCCAAGGGTCCCTTGTAAGACCCTTTTTGGGCTAGCCGGCTTAATGGCCGGTCTAGACTTATTGGGTGATTCCCTCCTTACAGCCTCACCTCTTGGGGTGTCGGCCTTTCGTCGGGGGTCATCCTTTTGAACCAATCCCTTGATATTCATAAGGGTAGCTAATCCTTGTGAATATAAGAGACAATTTTTTTTTTTTGTTTACTTTTGTCGTCCTGCCCCCCAAGTACCTGGTGAGATTTATCTCGGCGGGGACTTTAGTTGATATTCGCATAAAGAAGTAAGTTACACACGAAGTGGAAGATAGTTTCATTCATGGTAGTCGGATTACAACGATATATAGATAGGTAAAAGGCTTACATCTACTTGGGAGGTTATCTAGGTAACCTCTTTGATTCTTATCTACTAAAATAGCATAACCTGCAACAAACTAAGCATAGCTACTACTTGTACCAGGCGTGGGAGTCTCATTGCTAGTCTTACCTGGTTGGGTGACTTTTGTGATTCTGGGGTCTTGTCCCTATGGGTCTGTACCTCCGTGCATCACCATCGCTGTTGGTTCTGATGGCTTCTCTGACTTGTGAAGGGAGGTGTTATAACACTCCCTTGCCTCTCTTTGTTCTCCCTTCATACTCGCTACCCCACCAGGAGTTGGGAACTTGACGGTGAGGTGGTATATTGAAGTGATTGCTTTCAATTCTCTTAGGGATGGTCTCCCCAATACCGCATTGAAAGCAGAGGCGCAATCTACTACGACGAAGTTTGCTATGATCGTGGTTTGTCGGGGTTGTTCACCCATAGTGAGTGCTAATTCGATCACCCCTAGAGGTTGTATCGAGTCCCCTGCGAACCCGTATAGGGAGGATTGACAAGGCTTCAAGTGCCTGATGCCCAAACCCATCTTTTCCAGGGCGGGGCGATATAAGATGTCCACAGAACTTCCATTGTCTACGAGGACTCGATGCACCCGCCGGTTGACCAACTGAACTGTCAACACCAGCGAATCATTGTGGGGGAAGTGTACCCCCCGCGCGTCCTCCTCGGTGAAAGTGATCGAGTCATTTTCTCCCTTGAAGCTTTTTGGGGGTCGTTGTTCCAAGCTCATAATGCAGGGTGGTGGACTTCGCCTGGCTTCTCTAGCATACCGATCTCGTCCTTTCCGGGAATCTCCCCCAAGCCCTGGACCTCCGAAAATAGTTCTCACTTCCCACTGTATCTCTGGAGCTTCTCTATGCGTCCTAGATAGCACTGGTTCGTCCTCCGTTTTCAGCCTTTCCTTCCTGACATACCGACCTAGGTGCCCCCTGCGGATGAGTTCCTCAATTTCTTCTTTCAGGTGGATACATTCTGCTGTGGTGTGACCAATATCCTTGTGGTATTGGCAGTACCTATTGGGATCCCTCTGGGACCGATCCTTCCTCATTGGTGGAGGCTTCTTGAAGGGAACCCGCTTCTCGTTGGTGATGTAGATATGCTCCCTTGTATCCGTCAGGTCCGTATAGAAAGTATAAGCCGTTTGCCTATGGTCGCTTCCCCGCTTGGGTTTTCTATGTTGATCATCCCTCGATCCTTCGTATGCCCTCTTCTTCTTCGCACCATTCGACCCTTCATTGGTTGGGGGCTGTGCAGGGGACTCGACCATTCCTGCCTTTAAGTTCGCGTGACCGCCCTCTACACGAATATACTTCTGTGCTCTCTCGTAGAAGTCATCTAGATCTGTGACTTCCCTCTTGAGCATATTATCCCACAACTTGCTTCCCGGAAGCACCCCGGCGGTGATGGCCATTTTTAACACTCTGCGGGTCAGGCTCCCCACTTTGGCTGCTTCCATATTGAACCTATGGATATAGTTTTTTAGGCTCTCATTTTCGCCCTGTTTTACATTGGCTAGGCTAGTCCCTGGCATTGTATAATCACGCACGGCATGATGCTGCTGGAGAAATTCGTCTGAAAATTGTTGCCAAGACTTGACGGACCCCGGTCGAAGTCTCTTAAACCATTTGTATGCGGGCCCTTTCAACGTGACTGCGAAACAGTGGCATCTAGCCCCGCTACTTATCCCCCTCAGCTTCATTAAGTCATTGAATGCGTCTAGATGGTACTTGGGGTCGGTGCTTCCTTCATACGGGGTCATATGAGGCTCCTTGAAGTTGGCTGGGAGTCGAATGGCTTGGATCTCTTTGGTGAAAGGCGATTCATAGTCGAACTCTTCCTCAAGGCTCTGCCCTCCAGACACGGTGACAATCTTACTCCACAGGCTCTTCATCTCCGTATCGAGGTCTTGCCTTCCCTTCTTCAGGGAGTCCCTCAACATGGACGGGTTGACATCTTCCTTTCCTTTGCCGTCCCGGGGGACAGTAGGAGGGGTAGTTCTCTTATTCGCCCTCTTCTTGTTGAGCTCCTCTCGTAGGTCTGAGGGCGTCCTCTTTGAGGTGACCTCGACGTCGTTGTGAGAGCCACCATTGTTCCCTTGCTTTGGCTCCTGGGGTGGCCTCGATGGTCTAGGATGCTCTTGTGGCTTTTCCCTGGGGGTGTTACTGGTGGAGTGTCTGGTCCTTCCGTCGTCTACTGGGACAGTGGTTTCCCGACCCTTCTCTTTCCTCTTGGGCAGGGTCATGTTCGACTTACCTTGCAACAGGCCATTCAGCACCTCCTGCATGTTCTCCAGGGTAGTCTCCAGTCTTTGGTTTTTACGGTGCAGTTCACGAATCTCCTCTTCATAGAAACGAGATTTAGAACTTGACCTCACGGAATGGACCCGGGGTTGTTTATCGCGTCTGTGCGTTGAGGGGCCCGGGTCTTGCCGGCCGGAGTTCGGTACCTTCGGTGGTTTGGGAGGAGGGAACTCGTTGGCGTTCCCGGGTGGTGCAGTAGTTGTCCTTGGAGGATTTTCACCGGGCGGGATGGCCGGAGACGAGGCCTCCTTGTCATTCTGGTGAACCTCAGGGTCCCTTGGGGGGTCTATGTCTCGGGGTGGAGGTGGATCCTTCATGGAGGCCTTCAGCTGGACTCCGGTAAGGTGGACCTCCACCTCTCGAGGCTCCTTGAGACGCTTCGAACGTCTCGGCATTTTTCCTTGCCGGAAGTAATGGCAGAACAGTAGCTTGGTGCTTACGTTCCCACAGACGGCGCCAAACTGTTGACGGTAAGCACTCGTCAACGATTGATGGTTAGAAAAATTCAATCTCTATCCCCTAGGAAGCTATGAGTTAGATGGAAAGAACTCTAAACAACAGGAGAAAACTCAGGCAAGCATGAGAACCAGAAGCATATATTTCATAAGTCTCGTTTTTACATTCAGTTTTCCAACCCCTTAGCCTGAGGGGTTGGAGCCTATTTATAGGGGAGGCTCTATTGGCCTAGGATACAAACGAGTCCCAGACCACTGGGACGTACATAGGTACTCTGATAAAGTAGTGGCTCAGGGCGTAGTGGTGTCTACCTTGATGGTGTCAGAGTCGTGGCCTTGGACATAGTACTGTCGGCTCTGGCGCATGGTCGAGGGTGTCCCAGTGGTCTCACCACTCTTCGTACAGGTCCGTACCGCCACTACTCCTCAGACGCAGATCATAGGGTCGTGCCTCTGTTCTCTCCATAACCGTACACCCCGTGTCAGCGCACGTGTTCCGTACTCGGTGGTCCTCATCAATTCCCGTTAAATGCTCCACGTTCGTTTGGCCTATCAACAAGATTCCCCTAAGTGATCCCATGCCTGTGCCAAGGAGGCTCTTGAGAAGTCGAGGTGCCGAGGGTCAGGGCCAGCCTATGCAGATCGCATAGACACGAGGCTAGGAGCACGGGTACCTCAACACACCCCTCACCCTCGCATAGCGAGGCTGCCTCTCCTCCTTCCGAGCATAGCGTCGCGAGGCTAGGAACACGGATACCTCAACGCAGCTCTCACCCTCGCATAGCGAGGCTGATGTTCTTCCTCCGAGGTGCGGCGTCGCGAGGCTAGGAGCACGGACATCTCCACATAGCCCTCACCCTCGCATAGCGAGGCTGACGCTCTTCCTCCGAGTGTGGACGAGGCTTGATGCCTGCTGGAATGGGGCGCACGAGGATGGCCAGCTAGGGGCCCTCGCATAGCGAGGGTGAAGTTTGGATCGGCGAGTGGCCAAAGTCCCTCGCCTAGTGAGGGTGACTCTCTTACCCCAACTCCTTCACCATCATGTGATGCCCTTTCAGGACGTCTCGTAACATAGAGCTTCACTTGTGAATAGAATTCACAAGGAAAAAATTCCATATTTACAGAAGTATAAATAAATAAATGACTTAAATTAAATTAATTTATTTTAAAATTTTAATAATCTAAAAACAAATTAGAGTATCTCTAACAATATATTTGTATAATGAACAGAATCGAAATAACATGTCCTATAAAAATGAGTTAAGACACTACTCTTTTATCAAATTTTTATTAATTTATTTTAAATTGTAAATATTATTAAATTAAAATATTTTTTATTTATAAAATATAATTATAATGTAATATTAACAAATATAAATTTTACATTATTTGACTTTTAAATATAATAATTTATTTAAACAATTCATATATATAATTATTTCAGTATGAAATAAATATAAAAAAATATACTTATTAATATTACATATATTATAATTTGTGAAATATAAATAAATTAATAAAATATTTATAATTAAAACAAATTAATTTAATTTTTTATAAACAAGATAATATTTTAATTTAATAGTATTTATAATTTAAAATAAAAACTTTATCAAATAATTTAGAGTATCTCTTTAATAATTTTTTAGATGACATGGTAGGTCGGTTGTGTGGGAAATGACTTCTCATGTGACATGACAGGTTGATTGTGTAGAACTGACCTACCATGTCATTATAAAAATACATTATTAAAGATACTCTAATTTGTTTTATATTATTGAAGTGTTAAAATATATTAATTTATTTAAACAATACATATATATATAATTTATTTTGGTATGAAATAAGTATAAAAAAATATATACTTACTAATATTACATGTATTATAATTTTTGAAATATAAATAAATTAATAAAATATTTGTAATTAAAACAAATTAATTTAATTTTGTATAAACAAGATAATATTTTAATTTAATAGTATTTATAATTTAAAATAAAAAACTTTATAAAATAATTTAGAGTATCTCTTTAATAATTTTTTAGATGACATGGTAGGTCGGTTGTGTAGAAAATGACTTCTCATGTGACATGGTAGGTTGGTTGTGTAGAACCGACCTACCATGTCATTATAAAAATACATTATTAAATGTACTCTAAATTGTTTTATATTATTGAAGTTTTAAAATATATTAATTTATTTAAACAATACATATATATATAATTTATTTGGGTATGAAATAAGTAGAAAAAAATATATACTTATTAATATTACATATATTATAATTTTTGAAATATAAATAAATTAATAAATTATCTATAATTAAAAAAATAAATTTAATTTTTATAAATAAGAAAATATTTTAATTTAATTGTATTTATAATTTAAAAATAAAAAACTTCATAAAATAATTTAGAGTATCTCTTTAATAATTTTTTAGATAACATGATAGGTCGACTTATCCTGTGACTTATCCTGTGACGTAGGTCTGTTGTGTAGAATCGACTTACCTTGTCATTATAAAAATATATTATTTAATATAATCTAATTTGTTTTGGCATTATTGTAATATTAAAATATTAATTAATTTGGCATCGATCATGGTAGGTCGGCTCTGCAGAAACCGACTTAATATATGTTCATTACTCGGTACACAGGGAATTGACTTATCATGTTAGTCATTGACAAGCATGACAAGTCAGTTTTCTCTGCTAGCCCCGAATGGCTGCCCTTCGGTGGTCATTATTGTGCAGACACCAGATAAGGAGGACCTGACACTACCAAAACTCCAGCTCTGCGAGCCCTTCGTTGTCGTTCTCCGCATTCAAGATGGAAAAAAAGAAAGATGGGACAGGGTTACGAGAAAATACCAAGGGCTTCCAGAGGAACATGAATCTAGGATTAATGAGGATGTGCAACATGTCAGCGATGGGGAGATTGGAATAGTACAAGTCTTGGAGCAGAGCCATTTTGGCTAGTAGAGATCTCAGCAACAGCCTCAAGGGCATTTGGTTTGCTGGGAGAGGTTCCTTGCTTTCAGATCTCTATTAATGGAAAATGACGACTTAACTCGTCATATTGTGAGTGCCCTACTACGAAATTGTGGCTACGAAGGTCAATACATTTCAACAACATAAAGTGATCATGTAGTTCTCTAATTTTGAGGTATATGTAGTTCTCTATGTTAGTGGCCTGATGTTTGAATATTGACATAGTTGGCTTTTAAAGTAAAAACTGTAGGTCTTATGATTAAACTTCATGTTATATGATATGAAAGGAAACCATGTGTATTTGGTCCACTATGAGTAATAATATACATGATCTAATAATTGTTGTCATTAACATAGGTTAGAAAGAGGAGCATAGCAAGATTATTATTGTAAAAGAAATGTCTTTTTTTTAGTTTACTATAAGTAGAGTTGTCTAGTCATCTATTTCTAAAATGTTATTTACCACCATCTACTAACAACACATTTCCAAACTGATCTCCTGATATTGTTGTAGTGCTCTTTTTCTGATTTTCTATTAAAAATATTGGAAACTAGTAAGCTAGATTTTCTTCCTTTTAGTTTTCTTTTCTTTTTTTATTGTCAGTTTGGCTGGAAAAAAACAATGCATTTTCTCAACAGACCCTAATATTGCCTATACTTTGGTGCTTCAAGTAGTTATTTGTGCTGTTATTTGTTCATAGTTATAGTCTAATGGGAAGTTGGTAGTCTTTTCATTCATGAAACTTCAGTTTTAGTACTGGAAAGAATGAGCATACTAATGGATAAATTTATGCAATATCTTTACTAGACAATGCTTGCTAGCTTCGGGAAAGTGCTGGAGCACATGAAATCTTCAAAAAATATGTATTATACCTTTATACATAATTCATTTTGTACATATCATTTTCATAATGGATGGGATAAGGAAAGGGCTTTGATCAATAGAATAGATGACCAACAATCTGTTGCTGATAGTTTCTGAAATAGTTTTTTAGTTAACACACAAGGCTTAGAACAAACATTGAGTTAAATAAAGGTTTTGTAAAACTTAAATGGCACAGAAGCTAAAGTCTTGAATATATTATTTAGAGATATAGTTAAAAGTTATCATGTACTATAACGGCCTACTTCCATATAGTCATTACTAGGTAAGATTTAAAACATGCAATTAACTCGCTAATCGAGGTTTTAGGTAAAAAGTGTAGCTAAATTGTAATAGTAGTCATATAATTTGAAAATGTAACCATTCAATGAAATTATAAAACGTTATACATTTGGGATCCCAAAATAATTTTTAGAAATATTTACAGCTCAAAATATGATTAAAGTCGACTAAACGACAAAATTAAGTTTAGTACAAAACATCTTCCCAAAATACCCCTGGCCGTGGTAGCCAGGCAGGCCGAACATGTACACGCCGCTTCTCGCTCTCCGTACTCATGGTTGATCGACCTTACCCTTGCCCTTACCTGCACCATAGAGCACCCGTGAGCCGAAGCCCAGCAAGAAAACTCCACACAAGAAATCAACATATGCACTACTATCAATCAACATATAAAAAAACCGCCAACAGGCTAAACACATAACGGCCATGCCGTCCTAGGCACATTACAAGGCCTTGGGTTCGCGATCTATGCCGTGAGGATATCCCAGGTATCCAATAGGGGTCTCACCCTGGAAACTTGCACTCCGCGTGCTTAACGCTGCTCCCGTGCCCTTGTTGTACTCGACCTTGCACTCCACGTGCTTCATGCCGTTCCCAGCCCTTTGCTGTACATTTATGGATATGCAACACACAACATAAACTTAACAAACACTTAAACAAATACAATCATACAAAATAGGGCTACGCCCTGCATCGCAAACACATAGGGTCGTGCCCTGCAACACAAATTATAGGGCCATGCCCTGCTTTATGGGAACATCAGTTTTCTTACCAATGTCCCGAGCTTTCCGAGCACCGATTTCACGAGCACATCCCTTTAATCTGAGCCTCGCTGATAACCTAGTCACAACGTATCAACAACATCCATCCATCAAGTTCTAATCCATTAAAAAAATTTGGGTTATAATTCTAGTCTCCAGGACCTTGAATTCTATCAATTTGGGCGATAAAATCCCTCCCAAGCCTTAACTATTGGGTTCCAGAGCCAAAAATCCATAAATGGCCAACGCTTTAAACTAGGGCCGCGACGTAGGCCCCTAAGGGCCATGGCATGCCTTGAAATAGAGGCAACATTCCTCCTTGCTGGGAGGCGCGGGCCGCGGCATGCCCTTCCTAGGGCCGTGACGCGCCTCAAGAACAGAGGCCTCCCCAGGCCTTCACGCAGATGCGGTTCGTGGCATGCCCAGCCTTGGGTCGCGGCATGCCCAACCTTCGGCCGCCGATCGCACCTCCAAAGCTAGAAAACCTCTATTTTTCCTGCATTTCCTTTGAGCCAATCCTTCTAAAATCATCTTAACTAAATAACTAAACCCAAAATTAGGCTTGGACTTCCCTACCACACCATCTAGGTTCCATAACAAGTCCAAAACTGTCATATAAACTCAGCACATAACTAAACTTAACTCAAGAATCTAGTTCACATGCCACTTACAATTCTAATAAAAATTCAACAGAAACTCAAGGAATTAGTGGTAGGCTCCTTACCTCAATGATGAATTCAAGCTTACACTTGCTCTGCAACTCCCCAAGGTTAGTCCTCCCAAGCTCCAAGCCTTAGATTTCTAGTTTAGAATCTCTCAAAATCACACACCAAGGAGAGAAGTGCTGAACCGACTAAGAGAAGAAAAGTTGAGAATTTTTTTCCTTTTACTTAGTTCCAGCAGTTTCTCAAACCATCTGAGTTAAATAATACGCCTGGCAAATGACCAAACTGCCCCTTAAGCTTAACCGCTACCCTTAAGTGACCCAAGGGCACTTTTGTCATTTGTCGTGTCTCGCTAATCCCTCGACTATTCCTATAAATCCCGTTTAATCCCAACATGTCTCAATCATTACTAAAGAACTACCTGTTACTCAATAATTCTCGAACACATGTAATATTCCAAAAATACCCCTAGACTCCTCCAGAGCTGGGTATTCGACCCCGTTGTGACTTTCTAACTAAACAACTCCCTAGGACTGTAACACCCTAAGTTGCTAATAAGGTTTAGGACTTTGATTAGCGTGCCTGGAGGGAAATAAGTGAATTAATATGATAATATATGAATTTAAATGAATATGTGATTAGAATGCATGTTTAGGTGGTATAAATATGCATGTGGGCCCCTTTTGCATGATAGGGGTAAATTGGTAATTTTAGCCTGTTTAGGGCATAAATGTGATAATTGTATTATGTGGCTTGTACCACGTGGGTGTGGTGATATTAATGTGATGCAAATGCCGAGACGGTCCTAGAGAGCTAGATAACCCAAAAGTCACAACGAGATTTTATTACCCGGCTCGGGGGGAGCCTAGGGGTACTTTGGGGAATTTTGTGAGTTGAGTTGAGAATTTGTGGTTAATGGTTATTGGTGATTGAGTAACCTGGCTAACCATTAGTTACTACTGAGAGTAACAAGTTTAGGTGGAAGAAGTGGTGGAATTGCAATATAGGTGAAAGGACAAGAGTGCCCTTGAGGTTTACTTAGGAAGGGATTTTGATGGAGGGATAAGATGGTCTTTTGGTAGAGGTTTAGATAACTTTGGCTGAGGGAAATGAGTATACATGATCCTTTATGCTAGGTATGACTGAAATCAAGTTTTGGAGGGCTAGAGAAATCAAGAAGGAAAAGGGAGAACTAAGAACTTAGAAGGCAAAGTGGAAGAGGAAGTGAGCTGTGTTCTTTGAGGCTAGTGAAGAGCTTAAGGGTGTGGAATCAAACTCAGGTCAAGGACTACTCTGAGGTAAGGATTTAGTCCCTGTCTTTGTTAAGTTTTGAGCTTAATTTTAGAAGGAAAGAATGAAAATTGAAAGATAGTCATGGCTTGTTTTGCATGAGAATTCAGCTAGTTTATCAAGAGGAATTTGGTTTAAAGCTGGGGTTGGAGGGAGCTCAAGTTGAATTTTTGATTGAGGTAAGAGTACTAAACATGTTTGAAATCTCATAACTGTTATGGTTTAAGAATTTAGAAGTCTGGTTTGCACTTCTCTCAAGTTCTCGTTTAAGTATTTGAAATCTAAAACTCAATTATGAATTTTTGGAGTGATTGTGAAATTGAGCTAGGTTATGATGTTTATAGGTTGTTGAATGGTCTATTTGGGGTTTTGGGTTGGTTTTGGGGCTTAGGTACTTGTTTGGGATGATTTGGAGTGGTTTTAGCTTGGGGAAAACCCAGATTTTTGGGTTCGCGAAGGAGCGCCGCGGCCCTGTTTTTGGGTGCCGCGGCGCGAGGCTGTTCTGGGCAGGGGAAGCTTTCTGACTTGCTGGGCGCCGCGACCCTCTAGGGCAGCGCCGCGGCGCTAGTCTATTTTCAGAACATGGGATTTTGCAATTTTGAGCTTTTGCTCTGGGGGTTTGGGGGATGTTTCCGATGTATTATTTTAGGATTTGGGGATTCCGAGAGTGTGGGATTGGTACCGGAAAGTGGTTTTGGATTGGTTAGTATTAAAGGGTGTTCTATATGTGTTGTGACTAGGTCTCCAGAGAGGCTCAGGTTAGAGGGCAGTGCTCGCAGCCTTAGTGCATCAGAAAGCTCGGGATACAGGTAAGAAAACTGTAGCACCCGTAGAGCAGGGCTTGGGCCCATAGAATTGTTGCAGGGCGCGACCCTAAACTGTATCATTGCTAGGATGTAGCTTAATATGAATGATTGTATATTTGATTGTTATTTGTGAATGCTAAATATGGAAACAGCAGAAGGAACGACGAAGGGCCGGGAACGGCGAAGGGCCGAGAACGACAAAGGCCGAGAATGGCAGTGAGGCCGGGAATACCACTTAGCACATGGAGTGCTCGTGGTTAGGGTGAGACCCCAATGGATACATGGGATATCCTTACGGTGTAGACCGAGATCCCAGGCTTTGGTAACGCTTCTGGGACGGCATGGCCGTATATGTGTTAGATTTCATGGATTGTTTGACTAGATATGAGCTATCTGCTGTAATGACTGTATATTATGCATATGTTATGTACTGTTTGAGTTTTCTTGCTAGGCTTCGGCTCACGGGTGCTCTGTGTTGCAGGTAAGGGCAAAGAGAAAGTCAACCAGCCATGTGTACGAAGAGCATGGGGGCGGCGCATACATGTTTGGCCTTCTCGACCGCTTTGGTTGGGGATATTTTTGAGGAATGGTTGTACAAACCCTAGTTTTGATGGTTAATTACTTATAAACTTGTTTTGGGTTGTAAATATTTTATAAACTGAGTTCTGGGATCCCGTATGTTAAACTCTTGAACTTTTAATGAAATAGAGTTTTTTTCTAAAGATTACAGCCTAGACTTCTGTTTAATCACACTTTTGTTTTAAAAACCTCGTCTAGCGAGTTGATTGCACATTTTTACCTCACTTGGTAACGGCTCTAAGGTAGTATGGCGTTACAAGGACTGTCTCGGATCTTGCATCTAAAATATATCACCACTCGCACGTTGTAACAATCACAATATGCATTTCACATAATAAATCACATGCAATTCAACTAAACATGCAATTCTAATAACATACTCACCTAACTCACATATTCACATAATAAATCACTTATTGCCCTCCAAGGACACTAATCAAGGCCCTAGGCCTTATTAGAAAATTTGGGATGCTACAACCATCCCCTCCTTATAGAAATTTCATCCTCGAAATTACCTGAATAAGTCGGGATACCGCTCCTGCATATCTGATTCAAATTCCCACGTCACGTCCTCAACCTTGTTGTTTCTCCACAACACTTTCACCAAGGCGATGGTCTTGCTCCTCAAGACTTTATCCTTTCAGTCAAGAACCTGAACTAGCTCCTCCTCATGTGACAAATTTTGGTCTAGCTCCATGTTCTCATAACTCAATACACGTGTCGAATCTGATATATACTTTCGAAGCATGGATACGTGAAAGACTTCATGAACCCCTGATAGAGCTGGAGGCATCGCCAATCTGTAAGCTACCTCTCTAACCCGTTCCAGAATCTCAAAGGGGCCAACAAACCTAGGGCTCAGCTTGCCCCGAACACCAAATCGTTTCACTCCTCCCAAAGGTGAAACCCCAAGGAACACATGGTCACCGACCTGAAACTCTACGCTCCTGTGTTTCAAGTTCGAGTAACTCTTTTTGCAATTCTGGGAGACGAGCATTTGAGTTCTAATCTTTTCAATCACCTCATTGGTCCTCTAAACCATCTCATGACCTAAGTACCTCCTTTCACCTGTCTCATCCCAATGGATAGGTGATCTACACTTCCTCACGTATAGCATCTCATATGAAGCCACCCCGATAGTCGCCTAATAACTGTTGTTGTATGAAAACTCAATCAATGGGAGATACTTACTCCAAGATCCCCCAAAATCCAATGGGAGATACTTACTATTGTTGTATGAATCGTCTTCTCAGACTGTCAATCCATCTGAGGATGATAAGCCATACTAAACCGCAACTGCGTGCCCATACCCTGTCGGATACTATTGACCTCGGAGCCCCATGAAGTCGAACAATTTCCTTCACATATAGGCAAAAAGTCGGCGGACATGGTATAACTATCCATAATCACCCACACTGAATCTTGTTGTGCCACGGTCTTCGGCAAACCAACCACGAAGTACATGGTGATATCCTCCCACTTCAAATCTGGAATCCCTAGAGGCTACAATAACCCTACTGGCCTCTGATGTTCAACCTTTACCTACTGACAAGTTAAACCCTTGGCCACATAGTCCACCACGTCCCTCTTCATTCGTGACCAGAAATACAATGCTCTAAAATCATGGTACATCTTCGTCGTACCTAGATGTAAAGAATGGGGAGTGGTATGAGATTCATCCAAGATCTTTCGCCGGATATCAGAATCCATCGGAACACAAATTCGACCCTTGTACTTCAATAATCCCATCTCCGAGATTGAGAAGTCCTTAGCCGCCCCGACTAAGACACTCTCTCTGTGGCCTCTCAACTGGGGATCCTTCCCCTGCACTTCCTTGATCCTCTCAAGGAGTGAAGACTGAAGAGTGATGTTGGCTAACTGACCAACCACCAACTCTATACCCGCTCTAGTCATCTCCTTAGCTAACTTATCAGATATTGTCCTCGAACTGAATAATTGCTCTGGGCCCTTCCGACTCAATGCATCAGCCACTACATTAGCCTTCCCAGGATGGTATAGGATATCACAATCATAATCCCTTACCAATTCAAGCCACTGTCTCTGGCGCATATTCAGATCCTTCTGAGTAAAGAAGTACTTCAAACTCTTATGGTCGGTGTATATCTCGCACTTCTCACCATATAGATAATGTCTCCAAACCTTAAGTGCAAATACCACCGCTTCCAACTCCAAATCATGCGTGGGATATCTCTGTTCATACTCCTTTAGCTGTCTTGATGCATAGGCTATCACATTTCTGGCTTGCATCAGCACACACCCTAAACCTTGTTTGGAAGCGTCACAATATACCACAAACTTCTCATTGCCTGTTGGCAAACTCAACACTAGGGCGGTGATCAATCTTCGCTTCAATTCCTTGAAACTGTTCTCACACCTGTCTATCCACACATACTTAGTCTTATTTCTCGTCAATTCACTCAACAGTGTTGCTATCCTGGAGAACCCCTCAACAAACCGCCGATAATACCCTGCCAACCCTAGAAAACTCCTAACTTCTGGAACACTACTCGGTCTAGGCCAATCTCTCACTACCTCAATCTTACTTGGGTCAACCAGAATCCCCTCCTTACTGGCAATATGGCCAAGAAATGTGACTTGCGGTAGCCAAGACTCAGACTTGCTAAACTTAGCATAGAACCTATGCTCTCTCAACCGCAGCAATAGCAAACATAAATGTTGCTTGTGCTCTGTCTCTGACTGATAATACGCCAATATATCATCAATAAACACAATCACGAACATGTCCAAATAGTCCTTCAAAACCCTATTCATCATGTCATTAAAAGTTGTTGGGGCGTTGGTTAATCCAAAGGACATAACCAGGAATTCATAGTGTCCATATCTTGCGTGGAATGCGGTATTTGGTATGTCCTCCTCTTTAATCTGTAACTGATGGTAACCTGATCGAAGATCAATCATAGAAAACATTGTCTTCCCCTGTAGCTGGTCAAATAAATCGTCGATCCTTGGTGGTGGGTACTTGTTCTTAATGGTCAACTTGTTCAGCTCCCTATAGTCAATACACATCCTAAGAGATCCATCCTTTTTCTTAACAAAAAACACTGGAGCACCCCATGGTGAGAAACTCGATCTGATGAACCCTGAATCCAGTAATTTCTCCAATTGAATCTTCAATTCCTTTAACACTGTCGGAGCCATGCTGTAAGGTGTCCTAGATACTGACTCCGCCCTTGGCGCCAATTCTATAACAAACTCATTCTCCCGCTATGGCGGCAACCTTGGAAAGTCTGCTGGAAATAGATCTGGAAACTCACATACCAGTCTAGTCTCACTCAATCCAATCGACACAACCCTAGAGGTATCCACAATGTTCGCTAGGAGTCCTATGCAACCTTCCTACATCAGGTCTCTAGCCTTCCGTGCTAAAATAATAGGTACTCACGGTCCACTAACTGTCCCCACAAATACAAAGGGTACCTCCCCTTCTGGTTCAAAAGTCACCATTCTGCGCTTGCATTCAATCCTCGCCGCATAATTCGACAACCAATCCATCCCTAGGATCATATCATAGTCATCACTCTCTAACTCAATCAGATCGACAAACAGCTGCCTAATGTCTTTCTCTACTGGCAATGCTCTAATCCATCTCCTAGAGACTACCAGTTCCCCAGTTGGCAACAAAGTCTGAAAACCCCTAGCATACAAATCACTAGGTCTACACAGCTGATCTATCACTCTAGAAGACACAAACGAATGAGTAGCTCTCGAATCAATCAATGCATTATAAGAAGAACTAACACTAGAAATCTGACCTGTCACAACTGAGGGACTAGCCTCAACCTCATTCTGAGTGAAGATAAATACTTTAGTAGGAGCAAGACTGTCACCCTGCTTCGGCTCCTTTTTCCTGGCTTGTGGGCAGTTCTTCTTCACATGATTGATAATCCCACAAATAAAGCAGGCCCTAATCCTGTACTGTCCCTGATGTCATCGTGTACATCAAGGACACACTTGGAAACTCCTCCAGTTGTCACTTTCGCCCTGACGGCTACTAAAAACACCCCGTGCCCTCCTATCCGAGCTAGAAGGAATGAAAGAATCTGGGGCCTTTCTCTTCTGTTCACTGGGTCCACTACCCCGACTAGATCCAGTAAAAGGAGGCACCATCTTCCTGGCATCACACCTATCATCGCCCTCTCTCCAAGTCTGAACCCCGGCCCCCTCAGCTGTATGGGCCTTGTCCACTACCTGAGCATATGTAGTAGTCTCTGGATCCAAAGTAATCTTAACATCACAGGCGATCATAACATTCAACCCTCGCACAAACCTATCCCTTCTTGCTGCATCAGTTGGCACTAAATCTGGCGGGAACTTCGCCAACCGGTCAAATCTCAAGACATACTCAGTAACTCATCAACCGGTTCTGAGTCAGATTGGACTGTAATACTATAGTGCTTCTCATTAAATATATTTCTGAACTCTTCCTAGGTCATAACTGGAACATTTCTTCTCTAAGTCACTACATCCCACTAGATGCGGGCATCCTCTCTAAACATGTAGCTGGCACAAGCTACCCTCTCGTTCCCTTCCACCCTCATGAAATCCAAGATGGAAGAAATCATATTCATCCCCTACTCTACCCGCAGTGGATTTGTAATGACCCACTAATCTAGACTCTTGGACCATTATCGAACTATACATATAAATTCTTACTAAAACATACATTTGCGAAAATACCATAATTTATTAAAAACTTGTAGAAACAAAGGTTACTTTCATAAAATTAAGTAGGATATGGGTACCCATTGTCTTTAAAACAAAAATAACTTAAGGTAAAAAGAGTTACATAGAAAATGCGGAAAATACATTTAAAACCATAGAAAAACATAAACAAGACTACATCCTCGAATCGAATAACGCTCGGCTCCTTGACTCCATTCACCATCGATACACATCCTCTAAGCGTCACGAATCTTTCCGCCTCTAAAGCTTATTTCCTGCACATAAACAAAAATGAATGAGCCTAATGCCCAGCAAGGAAAAATCTAACACATAGTCATACACATCAATTTCATAATAACGTAAAGACATATCATAACACTTAATACATACACTTATTATAATGGCCATTATTACTTAGGGTCCCATAGACTAAACAAGCTTATGCCCATGAGATTAGTGGGGTCCTACTAGCTAACTAGGCATATGCCCACAATCTTTTTGGGGTCTTGTTAGTCAAATAGGGCATAAGCCCAAGCCTACAACAAACACATGTATAACATATTCATAACATAACACATAAGATAACATAATCATAAACATATAGATTCTAGCCTATTTTCCTTACCAAAGTTACTGGGATATGATGGACTGAGTTGGGACTTTTGGAACACTCCTAAAACCATAATGAACAAGAGTGAGTCTAAAGAAGGAAAAGAGATGAAATGAAAGGGATGGAAAGACTAAACCATTGAAAGTCACACTTACCAAATTTATGTGCTTCAAGAACTTAGATCCCCTAACCAAAATGAAGATTAAGGTTAGAGATTGAGTAGAAGACTATGAGGAAGAAAATAACATAATACAGAAATGAACTAGAGTTTTGGTTACCTCAAAGACTTGTAAGATAGATCTACACCACAACCGAAATACTATAGAATCTCACTTCCCAAAGTGTTTGATAAGCTTATGATGTTTAAGCTTATGATTTCCCAAATCAGGTGTTTACACTCTCACACTCACTTAGCACTAGCAGCTTCTGAACTTAGAGTAAAAGGTGAATAATGGCTGGGTACTAGGTCCTATTTATAGAGTTTGGGAATGAAAGTATCTTGATTTTACTTGAATAAAAATAATGGCTTTTTAGGTGAAAATCATTTGAATAATCGTTCAGCAGAGGCTGAAGACTCGTTCAAAAGATGCTGGACTGTTGAAGGAGTTTGAATGGCTGAAAGGAAATGAATTCAAAAGAGTTTGAAAACATGCTGGTGGAGGCGATATATCGCCTGGACCACTGTTCCCTAGGCGACCGTGCATCGATTCGTGTTTTCCGTATCTACGTGCTGCGATATATCGCCCCCTATAGCTGCGATATATCGGCATACGCTTAATATTTAAACACGAAATTACACAATTTTAGCTAAGTTTGAATGGGGTAAACAGCCTTGACTAAGCCCTCAACGTATTCAAAGCTGCTGACTGACCCTATAACATTCAAACTTTACTCCTTATTAAATTTAATCCTAAAAAATACTTAATCCTTAATCACCATTCATAACATGTGCTTAAAATCCTATTGGTTGATATCTAAACCTTATAGTATAATAAATATAATCCTTAATATCAGTCACATTAATCAAACCTTAGGTTAACTTAATATTCTTAAACTATAGATTAAACTTAGAAAATCTATAAGTACTACTATGAGTGTCCAAATAATTTCCGGTCTGAACCAAAAATCCACAGTTACAAAGATAATGCTATAAATACTATCATACTATTATCTATCTTAGCTAAGTAAAGTTCTTGGACTCTACAATTCTCCCCTACTAAAAAGAATTTCGTCCTCGAAATTTACTTATCAAATAACTCCGGATACCAGCCTTGCATGTCCTCTTCTAACTCCCACGTTGCCTCGCGTTCAGAACTATTGCTCCATAGGACTTTGACTATAGGAAAGCTCTTGGACCGTAACTGCTTCATCCCTCTATCTAGGATGCTAACCGGTCGTTCCTCGTAACTTAAGTCTTTCTGGAGTGCTATGGTATCGTACTTGAGGACATGAGATGGGTCTGACACATATTTGCGTAACATCGAGATGTGGAAGACGTTGTGACTATCGGCTAGTGCTGGCGGTAGGGCTAGTCTATACCGCAACTGTTCCCACTTTGTCCAAAATCTAAAAGGACCTATGAATCGGGGACTAAGCTTGCCTTTCTTTCCGAACCGCTTGACACTTTTCATAGGAGATATCTTGATCTCCAACTTGGAATTCCACATCGCGTCGCTTGGTATCCGCATATCTTTTCTGACGGCTTTGAGCAGCCAGCATACGCTGTCAAATAAGCGTTACTGCTTCTTGAGCTTGTCTAACAGCTTCGGGCCTTAGAAGCTGCCTTTCTCCTACCTCGTCCTAGTGCAACGGTGATCGGTACCTTCGTCCATATAGTAACTCATAAGGTGCCATCCCGATCGTCGACTGGTAGTTGTTGTTGTATGAGAACTTGATCAGCAGTAAGTACTTGTTCCACGATCCTTCGAAATCAAATATAGACTCGCGTAACATATCCTCTAAGATCTTAATCGTACGCTCAGACTGCCCATCTGTCTGAGGATGGAAAGTTGTACTAAGGCTTAATTTAGTACCCATAGCTTGCTGTAAGCTTCTCCAAAATCTTGACATAAATGCTGATCCTCTATCTGATACTATCGTCTTGGGGATTCCATGCAATCGTACAATCTCTTGGATGTAGATGTCTGCATATTGGTCTGCCGTGCATGAAGTTCTAACAGGCAGAAAATGAGCCGACTTGGTTAGTCTATCTATTACTATCCAAGCGGAATCATGCTGCTTTTTCATCTTTGGTAGCCCTGTCACAAAATCCATGGCTATATCATCCCACTTCCATTTCGGTATGCTAAGTGGTTGCAATAATCCTGCAGGGCGCTGATGCTCCGCTTTCACTTGCTGGCATACGAGACACTTAGATACATACTCCGCTATGTCCTTTTTCATCCCTAGCCACCAATAGACTGCCTTGATCATGAGTCATCTTGGTAGACCCTGGATGAACTGAATACAGGGTGCTGTGTGCTTCTTCCAGAATCGTCTTCTTAATACTTTGATCACTTGGCACGCATACCTGATCCTTATATCTCAATAAGCCTTGGCTAGATATTGAGAAATCTGTATTCTTGCCTTCTCCGACTGCTTCCATATGTGCTGTTAGCGTGTCATCTTGCCTCTGACCAATCTGTTATGTCCTCTAGCAGATTCGATTGGATAGACAAGTTAGCCAGCTTGCCTACAACCACTTCCATTCTGGCACTAATCAGCTCCTGCTGTAGCGGCTTCTCTATTTCGGCTAAAGCTGCTAAATTTCCATAACTTTTCCTACTAAGTGCATCGGAAACTACGTTCGCCTTCCCCGGGTGGTATAGGATTTCGAAATCGTAATCCCTTGCTAACTCCAACCACCGGCGCTGTCTCAAGTTAAGCTCCCTTTGAGTAAAGAAGTACTTTTAAACTCTTGTGGTCCGTATAAATCTCACACCGTTCTCCGTAAAGATAATGGCGCCAGATTTTTAACGCAGAGACCACCGCTGCCAACTCCATAACGTGAGTTGGATAGAGTTGCTTATACTCCTTCAACTTTCGTGAGGCGTACGCTATCTCCTTGTCGATTTGCATCAGTACGCATCCCAATCCTAGCTTTGATGCATCGCAGTAGACAACGAACTTGTCGTTGGGTGTTGGGACACTAAGTACTGGTGTTGAGCAAAGCTTATCCTTAAGCAACTGGAAGCTTTCTTCACACTTATCGTTCTAGTTAAACTTTTGTTGCTTCCGGGTCAGGTTGGTGAGTGGAGTGGCTATCTTAGAAAAGCCCTCTACAAACTTTCTATAATAACCTGCTAGCCCTAAGAAGCTTCTTACTTCCGACGCGTTCTTTGGTCTAGGCCAATCCTTCACGGCCTCTACCTTTGATGGATCTCCTGCAACTCCGTCTTTCGATATGATGTGCCTGAGGAACGCCACTTGCGAAAGCCAAAATTCGCATTTCTTGAACTTGTCGTAGAGTTGATGCTCGTTCAATCACGTCAAAATCATCCTCAATGTTCCTCGTGCTCTACTTCATCCTTGGAGTATACTAAGATATCGTCGATGAATACCACGACGAATTTATCTAAGTAATCCTTGAAGACCCTATTCATTAAGTCCATAAACGCGGCTGGTGCGTTAGTAAGACCAAAAGATATAACCAAGAACTCGTAATGTCCATAACGAGTCCTAAAGGCTGTCTTAGGAATATCTTCTCCCTTTACTTTGAGCTGATGATACCCGGATCGTAGATCGATCTTTGAGAATACTGTCGCACCTCAGAGTTGATCAAACAAATCGTCGATCCGAGGTAGCGGGTACTTGTTCTTAATCGTTACTTTGTTCAGCTCATGATAGTCTATGCACATGCGCATACTTCTGTCCTTCTTCTTCACGAATAGTATCGGAGCTCCCCATGGTGAATGGCTTGACCTAATGAACCCAAGTGTAGGAGTTCTTGTAGCTGCGTCTTTAACTACTTGAGTTCCGTAGGTGCCATCCGGTATGGTGCCTTAGAGATAGGCTCGGTGCCCGGTACTAATTCTATTGTGAAGTCTATTCCTCGATTTGGCGGCAGTCCTGGAAAGTCATCGGGAAATACCTCTGGAAATACTTGTATAACTCGAACATCTCCATCCTTAAGTGGCGTCTCCCTTTCCACGTTCGTGATGCTGGCTAAGAACGCTTGACATCCTTTCTCTATCCTTTGTTGAGCTTTGAGAGATGACACTAACGGGGTGCGTAATCCTGAAGCTTGTCCCATGAAGCATCGTCTCTGGCCGTCAGGAGTCTCGAACATCACCTTCTTGCGTTTGCTGTCGATCGTTGCGCCATGCCGTGCTAGCTAATCCATGCCTAGTATTACGTCGAAGTCCTTGATCACTAGCTCTATCAGGTCTCCTTCTAGTTCTATGTCCTCAATCTTGATCGGTACGCCTCGTACTATTCATGATGATAGAACTACTTTGCCTGAAGGCAACTCGGTTACAAACCTAGTTCTAAATCTTTCACTAGGTTTGTCTAGTTTTTCTTTCAATCCTAACGAGATATACGAGTATACTGCTACCAATCAAGTGATACTAGAACATATACTATCGAGGATAGAAATCTGACCTGTAAATCCTTGTTACTAGCATGGCTTCCTCCTTGGGTCAAGGCAAAAGACTTTGGTCTGGAACCATCGTTTAATCCTTCTTCTCCTCATTAACATTCCTCTGAATCCTTTTTACTTCTATTGCCGTTTCTAGAACATTGGCATAGGTAGTTGTTTTCAGGTTTGCTGACTTAACCGCTAATTCCATCTTTGGTCTAAGTCCTCTGACGAACTTGGTCAACCTCGTAAAGTCGGTTGGGACCAACTCTGGTGCAAACTTGACTAATCTGTTGAACTGACGAGCATATTCTTCTACCATTAGCGATGACTGCCGAGGTGTAATACTTCTTGTGGAACGGCTCCACAAATCTTGTCCATATCATGGTGGTGACATCGTTAGTCTGCTGAACTAAGTCCCACCATATTCTGGCATCCTTCCTGAGTAATGACGAGATATGCGGTCCGTATTACTGAGGTTCATGTGCGTAAGAATTGGTTTCACATTCCTTAGCCACTCTTCTGCCTCAAAGGGGTCTATAGTCCCTTCGAAGTTTGGAGCATGCTGCTTGCGGAACCTCTCATACACTGACTCCGTATTCGGTACTGGATGTGGCGCGTAGTTCGTCACTGGCCATCCCCCATATGGACCAACTTGTTGGGGTGCTAGGGCCATTTGTTGTAGCTGCGGCTGCGGTTGCGGCGGAGGCTGAGGCTGAGTCTGCGCCTGTTGACGTTGTTGCTGCAAGAGTTCCTCGACTTGTTGTCGCCGTCTAGCGATTTCCGCGGTGTTGTCAGCTGACGGTGTCGGCGCGTTGCGGCTAGTAGTAGCACGCACTCCTCTTCTGCGAACTGGAGGGCATCATTGGTCGTTGGAACAACATTGGAGGTGTTTTCGTTGGTGCGTGCAGATCTTCGGAGCGACATCTTCACCAAAAGTTCTAACAGTCGAGAACTTGTTAGAACTTACCCTAATAGGCTCTAAGGCAAAAATTTATTCTAAAACAAACATATCTCGGACCTATCTATTATGACTTCTTATGAAAAATTATATAGGTCTTTATTCATTATTAGAGTGGGTTTCTATACTTAGAAAAACAAGTCACCTTTATTTTCTAAGTGTGTTTCTAATCATCCTATATGACTTAATTCTCAGGCTCGAAACTTATCTTTGTTCCAAAGTTAACTATATTGAGGGAGGGCTGGGATCAGTAAAATCGTTCCCACTACTAAGGCCCCCTAACTCTCAATAAGGAAACTTGGTTCATTGATTTGTATCCACCCTCACTGAACTTAGTCATTATTCATTTTATTTATTACTTATTATGATTGCGAAAATAAAATCAAACTCATACATGATGATAAAATAACATGAAATTAATTTGGAAAAAAAAATTTCACTTATTACAATCATAAAATAAAGAAATAAACAAAACAAACAATGAAAAACTAGCTATTCTAAAACTCGGGATCTTCTACATCCGATCCTTCATCTAGCATATCATCATCTATCTCCTTATAATCATCATTGTCTTGAGCCTCAAAATTTCCTCGGGGAAGATTCAAGAAGATCCTATGTTGTTGCTCATTAGTGAATTGAAACTCTAAATCATAGGTGAACTTAAGTATGAGAGAATAATATCTTAGGGCTGCTTGTAAGTCATCATCATTATTTATATTCTCCCATATTTCTTCTAAAGTTAAAATTGCTGAAGGAAAATCTTTTAAAAGCCTAATTACTAGGACATATTGTTCTGCAGCTCTCATCATGATTTTCTTAGACTCTTGAAGGTGACCTATCTCTTTGTGGAACAAGATCAATCTTCGAGTGATCTTTTCTAGTGCTCCTACGGTGTTCCTTGGCTCCCTTATTCTTTTTAAAGCCTTAATGGCTCGGATATCCTCATTGCTTAAAGCTCCGTTCATTCTTAACTGAAAACAAAAACACTAAAGGTGTTAGCTATACATAATAAGTAAAGTAACTTGTAACCTAAACACTTACTTGGCGGTCCGATTCGGAGCTTTGAGCGTGTGTATCAAGGAGAACTTCATGCAAAGGAACCGTTGCTCTGATACCAACTGTAATGACCCACTAATCTAGACTCTTGGACCATTATCGAACTATACATATAAATTCTTACTAAAACATACATTTGCGAAAAAACCATAATTTAATATAAACTTGTAGAAACAAATGTTACTTTCATAAAATTAAGTAGGATATGGGTACCCATTGTCTTTAAAACAAAAATAACTTAAGGTAAAAAGAGTTACATAGACAATGCGGAAAATACATTTAAAACCATAAAAAAACATAAACAAGACTACATCCTCGAATCGAATAACGCTCGGCTCCTTGACTCCATTCACCATCGATACACATCCTCTAAGCGTCACGAATCTTTCCGCCTCTAAAGCTTATTTCCTGCACATAAACAAAAATGAATGAGCCTAATGCCCAGCAAGGAAAAATCTAACACATAGTCATACACATCAATTTCATAATAACGTAAAGACATATCATAACACTTAATACATACACTTATTATAATGGCCATTATTACTTGGGGTCCCATAGACTAAACAAGCTTATGCCCATGAGATTAGTGGGGTCCTACTAGCTAACTAGGCATATGCCCACAATCTTTTTGGGGTCTTGTTAGTCAAATAGGGCATAAGCCCAAGCCTACAACAAACACATGTATAACATATTCATAACATAACACATAAGATAACATAAACATAAACATATAGATTCTAGCCTATTTTCCTTACCAAAGTTACTGGGATATGATGGACTGAGTTGGGACTTTTGGAACACTCCTAAAACCATAATGAACAAGAGTGAGTCTAAAGAAGGAAAAGAGATGAAATGAAAGGGATGGAAAGACTAAACCATTGAAAGTCACACTTACCAAACTTATGTGCTTCAAGAACTTAGATCCCCTAACCAAAATGAAGATTAAGGTTAGAGATTGAGTAGAAGACTATGAGGAAGAAAATAACATAATACAGAAATGAACTAGAGTTTTCGTTACCTCAAAGACTTGTAAGAGAGATCTACACCACAACCGAAATACTATAGAATCTCACTTCCCAAAGTGTTTGATAAGCTTATGATGTTTAAGCTTATGATTTCCCAAACCAGGTGTTTACACTCTCACACTCACTTAGCACTAGCAGCTTCTGAACTTAGAGTAAAAGGTGAATAATGGCTGGGTACTAGGTCCTATTTATAGAGTTTGGAAATGAAAGTATCTTGATTTTACTTGAATAAAAATAATGGCTTTTTAGGTGAAAATCATTTGAATAATCGTTCAGCAGAGGCTGAAGACTCGTTCAAAAGATGCTGGACTGTTGAAGGAGTTTGAATGGCTGAAAGGAAATGAATTCAAAAGAGTTTGAAAACATGCTGGTGGAGGCGATATATCGCCTGGACCACTGTTCCCGAGGCGACCGTGCATCGATTCATGTTTTCCGTATCTACGTGCTGCGATATATCGCCCCCTATAGCTGCGATTTATCGGCATACGCTGAATATTTAAACACGAAATTACACAATTTTAGCTAAGTTTGAATGGGTAAACAGCCTTGACTAAGCCCTCAACGTATTCAAAGCTGCTGACTGACCCTATAACATTCAAACTTTACTCCTTATTAAATTTAATCCTCAAAAATACTTAATCCTTAATCACCATTCATAACATGTGCTTAAAATCCTATTGGTTGATATCTAAACCTTATAGTATAATAAATATAATCCTTAATATCAGTCACATTAATCAAACCTTAGGTTAACTTAATATTCTTAAACTATAGATTAAGCTTAGAAAATTTATAAGTACTACTATGAGTGTCCAAATAATTCCCGGTCTGAACCAAAAATCTACAGTTACAAAGATAATGCTATAAATACTATCATACTATTATCTATCTTAGCTAAGTAAAGTTCTTGGACTCTACAGGATTTGGTCCAGTATTTAGTGCTATTACTATCATACTGTCGAAGCTCTTCATCTATTTAGTGCAGTATAGTTTCCATTTTGGCAAACATCTGTTGCCAATTCTGTGGGGCAGGTGGAGGGTCCTGACCCTGGTTGTCATCCTCGGCCCTACTGCCGCGAAGTCTAGATGATTGTCGAGGCATCTCAATAATATGCCTGCAATCAACGACGCCGCTCATTAGGCATGATAACAACATCCAAAACCACCTCCAATTAACAACCACCAACCATAACAACAATCCATAGTACACAAATAGCATACAACACACAAGGGGCCATGCCCTAGCATCATGCATGTTTACTCATTCATCATGCTCTATATAAAATAATCAGGCAAAGAAGGCATTTAAACACATAATCAAGAGTATAATTCAATCATTACCAACCAACCCTAACTCGAGCTTGTCACTGGCAGCGAGCGTACATGTTCGGTCAATCTCCAGGAACCATAAACCTTTACTCGCTCTAATACCAATTTGAAACGCCCTACTTCCTTAGAGTCATTACTAAGTTATATTTAAAATGAGCAATTAACTCACTAATCGAGGTTTTAGGTAAACCGTGTAGCTAAAATGTAATAGATTTTATATAATTTGAAAATGTCACCATTCATTGAAATTATAAAGCGTTATACATTTGGGATCCCAAAATACTATTTATAAATATTTACAGCTGAAAAAATGATTAAAGTCGACTAAATGACAAAATTAATTTTAGTACAAAACATCTCCCAAAAATACCCCTGGCCATGGCAGCCAAGCAGGCCGAACATGTACACGTTGCTTCACGCTCTCCATAATAATGGTTGATCGACCTTTCCCTTGCCCTTACTTGCACCACAGAGCACCCGTGAGCCGAAGCCCAGCAAGAAAACTCCGCACAAGAAATCAACATATGCACTACTATTAATCAGTATATAACAAAACCGCCAACAGGCTAAACACATAACGGCCATGCCATCCCAGGCGCTTTACCAGGCCCTGGGTTCGAGGTCTACACCGTGAGGATATCCCAGGTATCCAATAGGGGTCTCATCCTGGCAACTTACACTCTGCATGCTTAACACTACTCCCAACCCCTTGCCATACTTGGCCTTGCACTCCACGTGCTTGATGTCGTTCCCGGCCCTTTGTCATACTCGGCCCTTGTTATACATTTATAGATATGCAACACATAGCATAAACGTAACAAACACTTAAACAAATACAAGCATACACAACAGGGCTACGCCATGCATCACAAACACATAGGGTCGTGCCCTGCGACACAAATTATAGGGCCACGCCCTGCTCTATGGGTACATCAATTTTATTATCTGTGTCCCGAGCATTCCAAGCACCGATTTCCCGAGCATAGTCCTCTAGTCTAAGCCTCCTAAAATCCTAGTAACAATGTATCAACAACATCCATCCGTCAAGTTCTAATCCATTAAATAACTTTGGGTTATAATTCTAGTCTCTGGGATCTTGAATTCTATTGGGTTCCCATGCCAAAAATCCATCCCGAGCCTTAACTCTTGGGTTCACGAGCCAAAAATCCATAAATGACCAACACTTTGAACTAGGGTCGCGGCCCAGCACCCTAAGGGCCGCGGCATGCCTCGAACCAGAGGAAACATTCCTCCCTGCTGGGAGGAGCGAGCCGCGACATGCCCTTCCTAGGGTTGCGGTGCGCCTAAAGAATAGAGGCCTCCCCAGGCCTTCACGCACTTGCACCTCCAAACCTAGAAAACTTCCATTTTTCCTGCATTTCCTTCCAGCCAATCCTTCAAAAATCATCCCAACTCAATATCTAAACCCAGAATTAGGCTTGGACTTCCCTACCACACCATCTAGGTTCCATAACAAGTCCAAAAAAGTCATATAAACTCAGCCCATAACTAAACTTTACTCAAGAATCTTGTTCACATGCAACTTACAATTTTAACATAAACTCAAGGAATTAGTGTTAGGCTCCTTACCTTAATGATGAATTCAAGCTTACACTTACTCTTCCCAAGCACCAAGCCTTAGATTTCTAGTATAGAATCTTTCAAAATCAAGCACCAAGGAGAGAAGTGCTGAACCGACTAAGAGAAGAGAAGCTGAGAATTTGTTTCCTTTTACATAGTTCACTACAAGAAAAAACAGTATTCATAACACTTAAAAACTGCTAACCGGAACTATTGATAACACTTCTAAAAATGCTAACATAGCCCCTGTTATTAAAAGTCCAGTGTTTTCTATAACAGTATTTGAATGTTATGTTCGGTGTTATCTTAAACTATTCAATAACACATTTTAAGGTGTTATAATATTCAAATAATAACATTTAGATAGAGTTTTTGGTTATAAATTTGAAGTTTAATCTTATACTTTTTTCATAACACTTTTCAACAGTTACATTTGATTATTTTGATAACATTTTTAGTTTGTTATATTATATAAACCATAACGATTTTTTACGCTTATAATATGTTTTTAAATCATAACATATAGTAATAAAATTTTAAATTTTATTTTGATAAGTACACTTATATGGTTTTTTTTTAATTAAAATATTTTCATTATTGTATTTTGATAAAAAAAAAAATCAAAATTAATCATAAAATGTAATTCTCAATAGATTGATAAACCATAAGTATTACATTAAACAAAAACTAATTCAAACCATGAATGTGTCTACTTCATGAGATCTTAGTTCTAACTTAAGTTTGAAAGGACAACATAATAAAGTTTTATAATCTTGAACAATTTTTACTTCAAAAATGAAAAATAGAAACATTACAAGATACACAAAAGTAAACCAAACTTGCTCCATCCTTCAATTCATCATCCTTTGTGCACTTGTCTTTGTTGTGAGTCCATTTGCTTAGCTACAACAAAATTTAAATAATTAATGCCTCAACTAAACTAAAAGAGTACATAAAAAAAGTTAATTACCTAATTATAACTTTATCAGCTGACCATGCAATTATATATTATAACTTTATTTTTCATCTATCTTGTGTTTAATATAAGAAAATAAAACCTAATAAGTACCAAGAATTTGAATAAATGTTTATGACAAAAAAAATTCAGTTGTCATCGAGACAGTACCTGAGGCCTGAAGCATCAGACTGAAGCATCAATAGCAGCATCATTGTATTCAGTAATAGGAGAAATTATTGGCTGGGTCTGGGGTGGAGTAAAGAATGGTACACTGCTCTCTTCTCGAGGTGGGAATTCAACTCCAGCAGCCTGTGATATATTTATTTATACATAGATTACTTAGAATACTTTATTATAAAAGTGAGTTAAGAAATCAAAATAGGTTCCTTTCCAAATACTGTAGTAGCACATTAGCTATAAAAACTCTAAACAGAAAAAGGAACACATAGAATTAATACAACCCATCCAAACACAGACGCAAAACATTCATCATAACTTAAGCATCAAGGACAACACTAAGGGATTCAATTTCAACATATATATACCTTGTAGGCTAGTATAACCATGTATAACTAACATTCACATTCATCTGCAACCCATGCTATTGAAGCAACTGCTTATGAGCAAATAAAAAGAAAAGGCCAGTTAAGCAGTGGCTGGACAAATTTAAATATATGTAGGCAGCGAATGAAAATAATATGAAGTAACTCAATTTCTTAATTGAATGAAGGTGAAATAAAAAGCTTAACACCTTGAATTTGATCCAGACTAAGTGTTTCTAAGTTATAATATAGTGGCCAAAGTTATAAATAAAAAGTACAAGAATCTATACACACATGTTAATGAAATTAACACATGCCTACTGATAACTCTTGAATAAAGAGTTATTTCATGTGCTTTTGAACTTATATTTGTGAAAAAATCATGAGTGATGTTAGTTTATTTTTATTTTTTTTGTAGCTAACTTGGATGTTTTCATTATCTTAATTAAGTGTAATTATTTTTTAGATTTTAATAGCTATTGGGTTAAAGATAATGATTTCATAGTTAAATATTTGCACAAAGGAATGAGTGAGCTTAAGAGTCTATTGTGATGAAATTATTGTGTTGATGGCTGAATATTCAGGATTGCTGCAGCAAAACTGAAGCATTGTGATCAGCTGCATTTTGGAGCATGGAACACGTGGCAGTCAAGAGTCAAGCTTACATTTCAGCTGATGTGGCAGTGGCAGAAGGAAATATCAGCATAATGGAGAAAAGGACAAAAGAGAAGGAAGACTTGTTTTTTTGGGAGAAAAAGAGGGGCATTATGGTACTTTTGGAGGAGAAGAAGATAACCTAATATACCAAAAGAATGCTCCAGCCGTAAGCATCAAGCAGCAGCCATTTTTGGCAAAGGAAACCAGTGAGAATATCAGAGAAAACCCCAGGAAGAAATAGAAGAGAGGGTCAAGGAAGAAGGAGGCCAACCCAAGAAACTCAAGCATCATTTGGATTTGTTTTTCTCCTCTTTCTAAACTCTATTGTATTAATTTCTGAGTTGGATTTTAACTGAATATTATGGGCTGCTTTGATTATGAATTAATGTATATGAAATCAGCCATGAACTAATTTCTTGGTGGCTTGAATTGTTGATGAACCCTATGTTATAATCTATCTATTTCTTGCACTTTATTTTAGTAAAATCTCCCTTGATCATTCAAGTGTGCTTAAATTGATTTCTTGTTGTTGTTTGGCCAGCAATGGCAAGTTATTTTAATTATATTTAATGCTGGAAAGGTTGAATGTAATAGGAAAAGCTTGAATGACACAAGTCATAATCTAGGTTAGGTTATGTTAGTAATTAATATAGGGATATGTTAATTACCTTGTGTAACATATGATGAGTGAACTGTGATTGCATTCTTAAATCTGATTTTGCATAGGAATATGTTTAATTAGGTAGAAGAATTAAGGTCATAAAATTTGGGAAAGTTTTATGCGTGTTAAATGAACTTTTTGTTATCCTGGGAGTTTTGCTAGAGTATTGCTGCAGCAACACGTTCGCAATTTGTTCAGGACGAATAATATAGGGGAATTCAACAATTCAAGTCCATTTTGCAATTCATAAATTTCTCTCAATTTTCTTGTTCAGTTCAGTTTTTTTTATTTCAGTATTTCTATTTTATTTTAATACTTTGCTTAGTCTATAAACAACCACTTGACTTTTAATTTTCTAAAATTGTTTAGTAATTGTTTTGCTTACTTTTTAATTTGCAATCCCTGTGGAGACGATCTTGAATACTTACTACTTTATTACTTGTTTTGTGACTGTGTACACTTGCACATTTTAATCGAATCAATTCTCACAACAAGTTTTTGGCGCCGTTGCCGGGGATTGAAATTAGAAATTCTTGTAAAATTAATTACTTGCAATTTTTGTTTTTTTTTCTTTTTGAGCTGACTTTGTTTGCTTGCTCTTGTGTTTTCTCAGGTAATTTACTATATGAACGAGCAAGAAGACATTGAATTAGCTCCTATTGACCCCGAGATTGAAAGAACAATTAGAAGAAGACTAAGGGAACAACGGGCTCAAAATCGCCTTAATATGGCTGAAGAGGTTGAAGGAGTTGAGGGTGCTAATAATGTCACTAATACAATTGCTATGGCTGATGATAGAGAGAGAGCCATAAGGGAGTACGCTGCCCCCATGTTTAATGAGCTCAATCCGGGCATTGTTAGGCCTGAAATTCAAGCACCCCAATTTGAGTTAAAGCCCGTGATGTTCCAAATGTTGCAAACAGTGGGTCAATTTAGTGGGCTGCCTACTGAGGATCCTCACCTTCATCTTCGTTCATTTTTGGAGGTGAGTGACTCCTTCAAGCTACAAGGAGTGACTGATGAGGCCCTAAGGTTGAAATTGTTCCCTTTCTCTTTGAGGGATCGAGCTAGAGCTTGGCTCAACACTCTTCCTCCCGACTCGGTGACTACATGGAATGAGTTGGCTGAAAAATTCCTGATGAAGTACTTTCCCCCTACCAAAAATGCCAAGTTTCGCAATGAAATCATGTCATTTCAGCAGCTGGAAGATGAATCATTCTGTGAAGCGTGGGAGAGATTCAAGGAATTATTGAGAAAGTGCCCACACCACGGGATCCCACATTGTATACAAATGGAGACTTTCTATAATGGGCTCAATTCTTCCACTCGTATGGTGTTAGACGCTTCAGCCAATGGGGCTATTCTCTCTAAGTCCTATAATGAAGCCTATGAGATTTTGGAGAGGATAGCTAGCAACAATTATCAATGGTCCAATGTTAGAGCCTCAACAAGTCGAAAAGTGGCTGGTTTACTTGAAGTTGATGCATTGACAGCTTTGACAGCTCAAGTTTCTTCAATGACTAACCTTCTCAAGAACATGAGTTTGGGGGGAATGGTACAGCCAGCTGCTATGGGCCAAGTGGCAGATGTTTCTTGTGTCTATTGTGGAGATGGGCACACATTTGACAGCTGTCCATCAAATCCTGCATCAGTTTGTTACTTGGGGAATCAAAATGTGAGCCGTAACAACCCATATTCGAACTCTTACAATCCGGGTTGGAGGAACCATCCGAACTTCTCATGGGGGGGTCAAGGAGCTAGTTCAAGCGGAGCACCCATGCAAAACAAGCCTACATATCCACCGGGGTTTTCTCAACAACAACAACAAAGAGCTCAACCACCTCATCCTCAAGTGTCTCAATCAAGCTCTTTGGAGAGTTTAATGAAGGAATATATGGCCAAGAACGATGCTGTAATTCAGAGTCAAGCGGCATCTTTGAGGAATCTAGAAACTCAGCTGGGGCAACTTGCTAATGAGCTAAGGAATAGACCACAAGGCACTTTGCCTAGTGATACAGAAAATCCAAGAAAAGATGGCAAGGAGCATTGCAAGGCGGTTACCTTGAGAAGTGGCAAAAATGTGGAACTTACTGAGGATAATTGTGCCAGAAACAGCGAGCCCACTTCAATCCAAAGTAGTGGGGACAAAGGAGACAAAGCTGTGAAATCAAAAGAATTAAATGCTGATCCTGAAGCAATTGCTGCAGCAATTCCTCCGCAAAACGCTACAGGAGAGTCTACAAGCAAGCCACCTCCACCATTTCCTCAACGCTTTCAAAGGCAGCAACAAAATAGTCAATTCCGCAGATTTTTAGATGTCTTGAAACAACTTCACATCAATATACCATTAGTGGAAGCTTTGGAGCAAATGCCCAACTATGTGAAGTTTTTGAAAGATATTTTAACTAAAAAGAGGAGGCTTGGTGAATTTGAAACAGTGGCGTTGACTGAAGGCTGTAGTGCTATATTGAAGAGTAAAATTCCTCCTAAATTGAAGGATCCGGGCAGCTTCACAATTCCTTGTTCTATTGGTGGTAGAGACGTTGGTAGAGCACTTTGTGACTTGGGGGCTAGTATCAATTTGATGCCCATGTCAATTTTCAAGAAGTTGGGGATTGGAGAAGCAAGACCAACCACAGTGACTTTGCAATTAGCGGATCGTTCTATGGCGCACCCGGAAGGAAAAATTGAAGATGTACTTGTGCAAGTTGACAAATTCATCTTTCCGGCTGATTTCATCATCCTTGATTATGAAGCGGATATAGATGTTCCTATTATCTTGGGTAGGCCATTTCTAGCTACCGGAAGGACCTTGATTGATGTACAAAAAGGGGAGCTTACTATGAGGGTGAATGACCAACAAGTGACTTTCAACGTGTTCAATGCTATGAAGTTTCCGGATGAGGTTGAGGAATGTAATAGGCTAAGTGTAATTGAGTCTATTGTTACTGAAAAATTCCACAAGGAAGTTTGTAAAGATGGAGTGGGGGTGAGGTCACTTGAAGAGCTTGAAAGCTTAAGTGAAGAGGAAGAAACCCAAGTTACATGGGTGGAGTCAACGCAGCCATTTGCTAAATTCAGGAGGCCTTTTGAGTCATTGAATTTGTCGGAAGGGAATTTTAAGCCTCCTAAGCCTTCTATTCAAGAGCCACCAAAATTAGAGTTGAAGCCTTTGCCTAGTCACTTGAAGTACGCCTATTTGAGAGAAGATGAGACCTTGCCTGTGATTATTTCAGCCATGTTAGGAGCTGAAAAAGAGAGTTTGTTGCTGGCTGTTTTGAAGAAATACACAAGGGCCATTGGTTGGACTATGGCGGATATCAAGGGGATAAGTCCCTCATTTTGTATGCATAAAATTCTGTTGGAGGATTGCTGTAATAATTCTGTTGAGCAGCAGCGAAGGCTTAATCCTATCATGAAGGAAGTGGTTAGAAAAGAGATAATTAAGTGGCTTGATTATGGAGTTGTTTACCCAATTTCAGATAGTTCTTGGGTCAGCCCAATTCAGTGTGTTCCTAAAAAAGGTGGAGTTACGGTGGTGGCTAATGAAAACAATGAGTTGATTCCCACAAGACAAGTGACGGGCTGGCGTGTTTGTATGGACTATCGGAAGTTGAATAAGGCTACTCGCAAAGACCACTTCCCGCTGCCATTTATTGACCAAATGCTTGATCGGTTGGCGGGAAAGGAGTTCTATTGTTTCCTTGATGGGTATTCAGGCTATAATCAAATTTCCATCGCGCCGGAAGACCAAGAGAAGACTACCTTTACTTGTCCTTATGGCACCTTTGCCTTTAGAAGGATGCCTTTTGGGCTGTGCAACGCCCCCGCCACTTTCCAACGTTGTATGATGGCAATATTCTCAGATATGGTGGAGAAGTCTCTTGAAGTCTTCATGGATGATTTTTCAGTATTTGGGGAGTCTTTTGACACTTGTTTGGCTAACTTGGAGCAAGTCTTGGCTAGATGTGAAGAAACACACTTGGTACTCAATTGGGAAAAATGCCATTTCATGGTTCAAGAAGGCATTGTGTTGGGCCATAGAATTTCTAACAAGGGCATAGAAGTGGATAGAGCAAAGCTGGAAGTTATAGAAAAATTGCCACCACCTACTACCGTCAAGGGGATTAGAAGCTTTTTGGGGCATGCGGGCTTCTATAGGAGGTTTATAAAAGATTTTTCAAAGATTTCTAAGCCCCTTTGTTCTTTACTTGAGCAAAATCGAGCATTTGAGTTCACCAAGGAGTGTCAAGAAGCATTTGTGACTTTAAAAATGGCTCTTATCACCGCACCCATCATTGTAGCTCCGGATTGGTCTCTCCCCTTTGAATTGATGTGCGATGCTAGTGACTTTGCTGTGGGGGCTGTACTTGGGCAACGAAAAGAGAAGGTTTTTCATTCCATTTATTATGCAAGCAAGACATTAGCCGATGCCCAATTGAACTATACTACCACCGAGAAAGAGCTTTTGGCGGTGGTGTTTGCTTTTGACAAGTTTAGAGCTTATCTTGTGGGGACTAAAGTGGTCGTTTACACAGACCATTCAGCAATCAAGTATCTAATTGCCAAAAAGGATGCTAAGCCACGACTTATTCGATGGGTGTTGCTTCTTCAAGAATTTGACTTGGAAATTCGGGATAGAAAAGGAACGGAGAACCAAGTGGCTGACCACTTATCTAGACTTGAAGCTGGAAGTGAAAAGCAAAATGAAGGGCCTATTAAAGAGACATTCCCCGATGAGCAATTGTTGGTTGTGAACCAAACCACTATTCCATGGTACGCTGATTTTGTCAACTATTTGGTGAGTGGTTTGCAGCCTCCTGATTTGAATAGGCAGCAACTCAAGAAGTTCTTTCATGATGTGAGATTCTATTATTGGGATGAGCCCTATTTGTACAAACAATGTTCAGATCGAATCATGAGGCGTTGTGTGCCTGAGGAGGAAGTTTCTAGCATCCTAGAGCATTGTCATTCAGCTCCTTATGGTGGACATTTTGGGGGGCAGCGGACAGCCGCTAAGGTTTTTCAATCGGGGTACTATTGGCCTTCTATCTTCAAGGATGCTCATGAATTTGCTAAGAGATGTGATCGCTGCCAGCGTGTTGGAAATATTTCAGCAAGGAATGAAATGCCCTTGAATAGCATCCTTGAAGTGGAATTGTTTGATGTTTGGGGAATCGACTTCATGGGGCCATTTCCACAATCATTTGGCAATTTGTATATCTTGGTAGCGGTAGATTACGTCTCTAAGTGGGTTGAGGCAGTGGCAAGTCCTACCAATGATTCCAAGGTGGTCATGAAGTTCCTACATAAGCATGTGTTCACCCGCTTTGGCACTCCAAGGGCTCTTATAAGCGATGAAGGCACCCACTTTGTTAACAAGATTTTGGCAGCTTTGTTAGCCAAATACAGTGTGAAGCATAAGATTGCCACAGCCTACCACCCCCAAACCAATGGTCAAGCGGAAATATCCAATAGGGAGATCAAGGGAATCCTAGAGAAAGTGGTGAATCCTAGTAGAAAGGATTGGTCTCAGCGATTGGATGATGCTCTTTGGGCCTATAGAACGGCTTTCAAAACCCCTTTGGGAATGTCACCGTATCGTTTGGTTTTTGGAAAAGCTTGCCATTTGCCCGTTGAGTTGGAACATAAGGCATATTGGGCCACTAAGAGACTGAATATGGACCTCCAAGCTGCTGGAGAAGCTCGAAAGTTACAGTTAAATGAGCTGGAAGAGCTGAGGTTGTTCTCCTATGAAAATGCCAAGTTGTACAAGGAGAAAACTAAGAGGTGGCATGATCAGAAAATTCAAGCTCGGGTCTTTGAGAAGGGGCAGAAAGTATTGCTTTTCAACTCGCGCTTGAAGTTATTTCCTGGCAAGTTAAAGTCCCGCTGGTCTGGCCCATTCACAGTGGTGCGAGTTTACCCCTTTGGAGCAGTTGAGGTTCGCGAAGATCAATCCGGAAGGGAGTTTAAAGTGAATGGGCAGCGGCTGAAACATTATTTGGGAGGTGAGGTCAACCGCGAGAAGACCTCCATCACTTTGGAGGATCCTTAAAGCTGAGGTTGATGTGGGTTGTCAAGTGATTCAGGCACTAATTTAAAGACAACCCAGCAAGAAGCAAGTGTAAACTGATATTGTATATATAAAAAAAAAAAAAAAAAAGAGAGACAAAAAGAAGAGGAAAACAGAAAGAAAAGAGAGAAAGAAAAAGAAAAAAAATATATATATATATTTATACATATGAGTGTTTTTAATTATAATTATTTTTCTTTTTATTTTAATTTTAATCCCATTTTATTGTGGTGTTTTGGAGCATTTTTATGTTTATTTTGATGTTTCAGGTGTTAAGACAGCAAGAAACAGGGTGTTTTGGAAGAAATTCTGGAGTCTGATGGTTTTGCGAGTGTTTTGCTTCAGCAAAATGGCCGCAATGATTTCCGAAAAAAAAAGGGGGTTACGTCAAATTTGGGTTGCTGAAGCAAATTTTGGGCAAAATGTTAGCAATCTGGGCAGAGCAAATTCCTGGGTCGTGGTTTCATTCAGGGGCATATACATATATATAATATAATAAAAAAAAAATTAAATAAATAAATATATATATATATACTCTATAAACTAGATAAAAGGCATATATATACACATATATATATTTCAGTAACACTTTTATTATATGTATACACTAGATATATCTGTTTATATATATAGCTTCATAATATACATATTATAAATATGCATCTGTTGATATTTTAATTATTTATTTTATAAAATATATATATATATATAAAAATATATATGTATATACCCTAATACCCATTGTCATCTTCCCCATACCCACCATCTTCACCCAGCCACCGACCCCACGGCGTCCCCAGGCCGAGAACCACCCACGAACCCAGCCGACCCACCAGTCGACCTCACCCAGCTCTGCCCCTCTCACCGAACCCGATCCCACGACCCCACGACATTCCACCCAGCTCCGCATTCAGGTGCCCTTCACCCAGCAGAAACCTCACAAACCCCATACCCCTCAGCCACCCATACTCCATTGCCCACACACAACCCGCCACTCAGCCGCCCCATACGAACCGAGCAAGCCGCGACCCAGTCCAGGCGAGTCCCTGCCCGTCGACTTCTTCGCCTCTCCATCTCACGAAGACCCACGACACCACCACCTCGACCCCAGACCGAGCACCATTTCTCGACCCCAGGCGGCATTCCACCAGACCGAGGCTCCCCACCACCAGCCAAGCATTCCAATAGTCGGCCGAGCCTCTCAATCATGGGTATTAATTTCCTTGCCCCCGTATAAAGCCAAATATATATATATATATACATATATATATATACTACTGGGGATTTGAGTACTGATAATCTTTGATCTGGTGAGCAACGTTGTTGGAAACTCTGTTGGATAATCTGTGGCATTCCTGGGTGGTACAAAAAAAAAATTTTGCTCTGTTATTCTGCTGGAAAATTTTGAAGCATTTCTGTTCAGGTGCTCTGTTTGTTGTGTGATAACATTGTGAATTAGGTGCTGTCTTTTTGTGCCCATCATGACCATCAAAACTCGAGCACAGAGAAAAAAGACCAACACTGTCCCACCACCAACCTCTAGCCCACAAACAACCAAAACACCCAAGAAAGCATCCAAAAACACCACTGTCCCACCAAAGACCCCACAAATCCCCACTGCCCCACTCCTACTGCCTCCCCCACCAACCAGAAATGCTCCTACCACCACATCAAAACCACCCCGACACAAATCCAAAAGAGCAGCCCCACAAGCATCAACTGTGCCCCCACCAAAGCAGCAAAAGACTGCCCCTGCTGCCACAACAGCTGCCCCACCTCATAAAACCAAGACAACAGCTTCCCCTTCACGCCCTGCCCGAAAAGTTACTTCAGCTCAAGCCAAGGCCAGATTTGAGTCTATAAAGACCAAGAAGTTATTTCCAGAGAGAGGATTTTTGCCAACCACTAGGGAGGTGCCTGCCTTTATCACTACTGTCATTGAGCAACACCAGTGGGAGCTTTTCTGCCAGAAACCAGAGTATGCTATTATCCCAGTGGTCAAGGAATTTTATGCCAACCTTGCCTCTGCTGAAAATTCTGAAGTGTTGGTTCGCGGCAAGGTGGTCTCTTTTGCGGGTGAGGCTATTAATGCCCTCTTTGGGTTAGCCAACGTTGACAGCTCAACTTATAATGAAATGATCTTGGCACCTGCCCCAGCTGATTTTGACATGGCGCTGCAGTGTGTCGCAGCCCCTGGAACTCAATGGTGCATCTCTTCTGGCGGTGTGCGCACTCTCTTGCACACCTCCATTTTGCCTGAAGCTGCAGTGTGGCTCAGCTTTCTGAAGTGTCGATTACTGCCCACCACACATGACACCACGGTGTCCACAGAGAGGGTGTTCTTGCTGTATTGTATACTGGCTGGGCTGGATGTCAATGTTGGCCAGATCATCTCTAGGCAGCTTGTTAGCTGTGCTAGAAAGAAGAAAGGGAAGCTGTTCTTTCCCTCACTCATCACCCAGTTATGCATTAGAGCTGGGGTATTTGTCGCTTCCACAGAGGATATCCTTTTTGAGCGTCGGGACATTGATTTCTCTCTGATTGGCCAGACTCGTGCACCTGCCTCAGCCTCTGGGCCTTCCACCGTGCCTCCCCCAGTTCCACTCACTGACATCATTGCCCGGCAGCAGGAGATTCTTGATCGGTTGGTGTCTATGGAAGCTCAACAACATACTTACTGGAAGTATGCTAAGCAGCGGGATGCAGCCCTCATCAAATCCCTCCAGCGCAACTTCAACAAACCAACAGCTCCATTCCCAGTCTTTCCCAACTCCATCCTGGAGGCGTGGACCGCGCCAGCTGTACCTGATGGCCCTAGTCCTTCGGCTGCTGATTCCGAGGACTAGGAGGAGGGAGATTCTTTAACCCACTTTTGATTTGTAATTATTATTATTATTATTGTTTTGTAATTAATTCTGTTCTTGAATTATCTGGTGGTCTACTCTTATTATCTACTATTTTGCTTCCATGTGTGATTTGTTGCTTGTTCTGTGCCTGTCTTGTTATTTAATTAATCTTGTAGCGATACTCTTTGCTTTTGTTCATATGTAACTAGGGGGCTCCATGACGATTTCTTTACTCAATCTAAGTTGCTGCTGAATGTTTTTCTTTCTTGAGTTTTCAACTAAATTCTTTGGATGTGAATGTTGCTAGCCATTGATTGATGCAATTGTTTCTCCTTTTAGTTGGTGCATAGTTGGATTAAACAATTTTGAGACCCTAGAACGAGCTAGTTTCTTGTGAGAGCTTAAGTTTCTAGAATTACTTAGTGATTTTCCTTGAGGCGAAATCCTAGACAATACCACACCGATGACATGATTTAGGCCATCTTTGGACCGTTTGAGCCTTTGCAGCCTACCTTGTATGCATTTTTATCCCTAGTCACCCCATTGAGCTTAAGTGTCATTTTTCTTTCTTAGCCACTTATTAGCCTAGCTTTACATATATATATTCTCACATCTTTTCACCACACCCTTTTAACACCTTGATCTTTATAGGATTTATTTGTTGTGCATTTTGCGGGTTGTGATGAGTGGAGTGTGAGCAAGAAAATTGGGTGAGCGTTTTCCTTTTCTTATTTTGCTTGTTTTCACCATTGGGGACAATGTTGATTTTAAGTTTGGGGGGGAGAGTGTTCTCAATCTTCTTGTAATCTTGCCATTTAGTTGTTTATTTTTATAAAAAAAAAAGTATATATATAAAAAATAAAAAAATAAAAAAAAGTCAGAAATTAAGAAGTACACTCCCTTGCATCAAAGCTTCTAAAAAAAAAAAAAAAAAATCAGAAATCAAAGGAAAAGAAAAGAAAGAAAAAAAAAGAGTATGTATGTTTGTAAATAAGTTTGGGGGCGTGCTTTTCAAATAAAGGAAAAGTTGTTTGAATTATTGTCTTTGTATGTTAGTAATAAAGACTAGTGGCAAGATTTATATTGTGTTGTGGGGTTTTCTTTGGGAAATTAATGTGTGCATTTATGCATTTAGGTCCTAGAAAGATTGAGGTGTTTAGGGTGATTTGAGCCAAAAATGTATCTCTCTTATCCTACCTTTACCCTAGCCTATCATTACAAGCTTGATAAAGTCCTATTGATCTTTGGTGTGGTGTTTGTCTACATTAGTGGAGAGGGAATTACTAAGTAACGTATGGAGACATTATTTAAGCTTGAGGACCAAGGGCTAGCTTGATTTTTGGTGATTGAAATTGTTTATGAAAAGCTATGCATGCATTAAAGGGTGAAACACTTGGTTCATATTTTTGGCAGCAACATTCATACTTGAAAATTTTGGTTTAAAACTTGTGAAAGATTGAAATTCAGCTTCTCTTTTTCAAAATAAAATTTCCCGAGAGCCTTCCCCTTGTTACCATTGACATAGCAAAGTTTGTCCATTGTTGTAGTGTTTTGTCGTTGTATTTTCTTGTCTTTTGTGTTTAGTTCGTATCTTTTGTGTCTCTTGTTAGTTGTATTGTGTTGTTAGGGCCATCACTCGAGGACGAGTAATGTTGTAAGTTTGGGGGTGTGATAACTCTTGAATAAAGAGTTATTTCATGTGCTTTTGAACTTATATTTGTGAAAAAATCATGAGTGATGTTAGTTTATTTTTATTTTTTTTGTAGCTAACTTGGATGTTTTCATTATCTTAATTAAGTGTAATTATTTTTTAGATTTTAATAGCTATTGGGTTAAAGATAATGATTTCATAGTTAAATATTTGCACAAAGGAATGAGTGAGCTTAAGAGTCTATTGTGATGAAATTATTGTGTTGATGGCTGAATATTCAGGATTGCTGCAGCAAAACTGAAGCATTGTGATCAGCTGCATTTTGGAGCATGGAACACGTGGCAGTCAAGAGTCAAGCTTACATTTCAGCTGATGTGGCAGTGGCAGAAGGAAATATCAGCATAATGGAGAAAAGGACAAAAGAGAAGGAAGACTTGTTTTTTTGGGAGAAAAAGAGGGGCATTATGGTACTTTTGGAGGAGAAGAAGATAACCTAATATACCAAAAGAATGCTCCAGCCGTAAGCATCAAGCAGCAGCCATTTTTGGCAAAGGAAACCAGTGAGAATATCAGAGAAAACCCCAGGAAGAAATAGAAGAGAGGGTCAAGGAAGAAGGAGGCCAACCCAAGAAACTCAAGCATCATTTGGATTTGTTTTTCTCCTCTTTCTAAACTCTATTGTATTAATTTCTGAGTTGGATTTTAACTGAATATTATGGGCTGCTTTGATTATGAATTAATGTATATGAAATCAGCCATGAACTAATTTCTTGGTGGCTTGAATTGTTGATGAACCCTATGTTATAATCTATCTATTTCTTGCACTTTATTTTAGTAAAATCTCCCTTGATCATTCAAGTGTGCTTAAATTGATTTCTTGTTGTTGTTTGGCCAGCAATGGCAAGTTATTTTAATTATATTTAATGCTGGAAAGGTTGAATGTAATAGGAAAAGCTTGAATGACACAAGTCATAATCTAGGTTAGGTTATGTTAGTAATTAATATAGGGATATGTTAATTACCTTGTGTAACATATGATGAGTGAACTGTGATTGCATTCTTAAATCTGATTTTGCATAGGAATATGTTTAATTAGGTAGAAGAATTAAGGTCATAAAATTTGGGAAAGTTTTATGCGTGTTAAATGAACTTTTTGTTATCCTGGGAGTTTTGCTAGAGTATTGCTGCAGCAACACGTTCGCAATTTGTTCAGGACGAATAATATAGGGGAATTCAACAATTCAAGTCCATTTTGCAATTCATAAATTTCTCTCAATTTTCTTGTTCAGTTCAGTTTTTTTTATTTCAGTATTTCTATTTTATTTTAATACTTTGCTTAGTCTATAAACAACCACTTGACTTTTAATTTTCTAAAATTGTTTAGTAATTGTTTTGCTTACTTTTTAATTTGCAATCCCTGTGGAGACGATCTTGAATACTTACTACTTTATTACTTGTTTTGTGACTGTGTACACTTGCACATTTTAATCGAATCAATTCTCACAACACCTACAACAAAACAAGGTCAAAAGGCCACTAGAAGTACAGGAAGCATTGTGCCAGATCCATATATATGTAGTATTGAAAAAGAAAGATTCACTAATAATATTACTGAATGTGTTTTTATTAATTGTTGTACATAGTATTACTCACTATTATAAATATGCCTTAGTTTCTTGATCTTGTACTAGTTACCTGTTGGTGTCTATAGCCCTTGTTCTAACCCCAACTTTAAAGCCAACTTTAAAGCTAGATATAAGCCACAGAGAGGCCTTTAGTGCTGCTGCAAAGAATGTGAGACACCATTCAGGATTCCTTAATTATAATATCCTTAATAAGCTAGCTATAACAAATAAAAACACTTAGTGACACTATAATAAATAAGAGTTCAAGTAAATGTTTTGCGACTATTAATGAGACAAGAAAACAACAACAGAACAAAAACCTGAACACCAGGATGTGTCTCATGCATGAACTCAAACAATTTGTTCACAACAGTTTTTAGGAACTTCCAGTGAGCTCTTAGAAACCTCGGGTACTGTCCAACAACATACCTGCAGAAAGAGAGGAGGATTATGTACAAGATTTCAAAAAAGTACTGGTTGTATACCTCCAACCAAGTTTCTCATAGTTCTCAAATTTACTCAAATTTACACATGTGACTATCTTTGATCAGAATAAACATTTTTTTGTAGTCAAAATAGAAATGCCAAGTAAACTATTATCACAACTAGGTTGGTGGGACGTAGATAATATCTCGAGAAGTAAATGATGAGTTTATAGTTGAATCAGAAAGTATAAGCAGTGACCACAAATAGAAAATGAGTAGAAATAACATTTATAAGGTAAGTTAAAAATGTACCTGTTCTTCCATCATCGAACCAGATATAAACCCTATTGCCCAACAT